>NC_088346.1:20037500-20155000 GCF_036884655.1 Musa acuminata AAA Group
GCTGAAATCCGATGTTCGTACGAAGAAACTGATTTACGTCTAAGTGCTGATTTGTAAATCACTTGATTAGGTAAGATGCAGTTTAAGCAAGAGTATGAAGGCAGTTTGCAGTTATGGTAAAGCTCAAAACGTAAACGCAATCTGCAATATGATGATCGTACGAAAAAGTAGATTTACGTCTAAACGCTGATTCGGAAAGTAAAAGGCTTGAAACCCGATCATAAAAGCGCAGAAGGCAGTAAGCTTTAGAGGAGGTTTGCAGTAAAGATAATATGCTCAAAGTAAATGCAAATCGAGATTTAGAGTGGTTCGGTCAATCTTGACCTACTCCACTTTTGGCTTCCTCCACCGATGAGGTCATCGACGTCAACTAGAGGCCTTCCTTCAATAGGCGAAGGCCAACCACCCTTTTACAGTTTCACTCCTTTTGACGGGCTTAGGAGACAACCCTTACAGAAAATATCTCTCCTCTCTTTACAACTCAAAACTTGAAGAACAGAGGGAGGAGAACTTTTGGCCTTTACAACAATTTTGAGCTCTAAGAATCATAGAAAGATGTCAAGATTTCGAGTGTTAGTTGCTCCTTTCAGTGCTGAATGGGTGGGATATTTATAGGCCCCAACCCAATTCAAATTTGGAGCTCAAAACTACCAATTCCCGGAATTTCGGGATCAGGCGGTGGCACCTCCTGACTGGGGCGGTTGCACCACCTGGCAGAGCTCGAAGACTGAGCCTCTGGGCGGTGCCACCTCTGTTAGGGGCGGTTGCACCTCTCTGCCATAGCTCGAAGACCGAGCTCAGGCAGTTGCACCTCCTGACTGGGGCGGTTGCACCGCCTGCCAAAGCTCGAAGACCGAGCTCAGGTAGTGCTACCTCCTGTCAAGAGAGGTTGCACCGCCTAGTCTCGCTTGGAGACTGAGCCCAAGCGGTTGCACCTCCTGGCTGGGGTGGTTGCACCGCCCAGTCTCCCTGGGAGACTTAGCCCAGGCGGTTGCACCTCCTGGCTTGGGCGGTTACACCTCCTACAGTAATCAGGGTCCGAATGGGTAGATCCATTCGGCCCAAATTAGGTCTTTCAAGGGCCCAATTGCCCCAAGATTAAGCCAATGGGATCACCTCCCATTACCAACTTAATCATTGTGCTAACTACGATAAATTCTAAGACAATTTCTACAGCTTGCTCCGGTGCGTCAATCGCATCATCCGGTGAGTTTCCGGCGAACTTCCGTCGATCATCCGATGAACCCTCGGTGATTCTCCTGCGGACTTCCGGCAAACTTCTGGACTTGCGACGATACACTTGGCGAGTTCCGACGAGCTTCTTTGGCAAGCTTATGGACTTCTCGGATTTGTTCCCGTAGAACCTCCGACGACAGTCCGAACTTCCGTCGAGCTCTCGAACTCCCAACGTGATCATTGTCATGACTCCGGCGCAACTCTTACTGCACGTATTACTTTCATCGTAGTTAATCCTGCACACTTATCTCAACATATAGGTTAGACAACAAATGACAATTGACTTCATCATCAAAATCTGAGATTCAACAATCTCCCCCTTTTTGATGATGACAATCAATTGATAATGGAGTTAACCTTAACTCCCCCTGTCTACATGCCATACTTGAGATAAGTCATTCTTGAATTCAAGACCTAAGAATTCAAGTGACATCTCGGAAGATGATGTCAATTCTTGACATTCATTCTTACATAACAATTTTGAATGATGGTAATTGTAACAATTCATCATATTGTAAGATATCAACATGTAAAGCTGTGAAGTAAGATTTTGATATCATTAGCATCAGTGTTTATAGCATATTCTATATATGGCATCTGTTCATATATCTCTTGATGATGCAGGCATGGCATAATCATAGCATCAGTGTTTATAGCATCAATTCATATATTTCTCCCCCTTTGTCATCAACAAAAAGCATAATAGATGTGATACCAGGAGAACAATAAAAGCAAGTTATCAAGCATATAAAGTAAGGCATGATATGTGTAATGCTTTGAATACTTCTTCTCCCCTTTTTTTGTTATAATCCTTTGTGCATGAAGGAGGAAAGTTATTTTATCAAATCCATTTTGGAAAAAATATTTTTCAAAAGAGTGTGTTTGATTTTTGTCATTCTAACTGTTAAGCGAATCCGAAAATGAGATGAATTCTTTCATGCATTCGGACAAGATTATGCTACAGTTTTTCAAAAATCAAAACATTTCAACACATGGCAATCAAGTGATCCAATAAAGTCCGAAAAATAATTTTGACTAGTTTGTCTATTCGGACACATCAACATTCCTAATCCTCTTCTTATGAAATCAAATTGTTCTTCACTTAGAGGTTTTGTAAAAATGTCAGCTAGTTGATGTTTAGTATCAATGAACTCTATGGTTACGTCATGATTAGTAATATGATATCGTATAAAGTGATGTCTAATATCAATGTGTTTTGTTCTTGAGTGTTGTATAGGATTCTTAGTCAAGCATATTGCACTTGTGTTATCACATTTAATGGGAATATTCTTAAGATTAACTTTGTAATCTTCTAAGGTGTTTTTCATCCATACAACTTGGGCACAGCATGCACTTGCTGCAATATATTAAGCTTCGGTTGTTGATAGTGCAACCGAGTTTTGTTTCTTAGATAACCAGGAAACAAGGGCATGTCCTAAAAATTGACATGATCCTGATGTGCTTTTTCTATCTAGTTTACAACCAGCAAAGTCCGCATCAACTTAAGCAATTAACTCAAAATTCTTTGATTTTGGGTACCATAATCCTAGATTTGTGGTACCATTAAGATATCTAAGTATTCTTTTAACTGCTTTGAGATGAGATATCTTAGGGTTTGATTGAAATCTAGCACAAAGTCCTACACTGAACATGATGTCTGGTCTGGTTGCAATGAGGTAAAGTAAACTTCCTATCATACCCCTATAAGTTTTTTGATCTAAGCTTTCTCCACTTTCATCAATTTCTAACTTAGTAGAGGTGCTTATAGGCATGTTAATAGCCTTTGAGTTGTTCATATTAAACTTTTTTAATAAATTCATAGCATATTTAGTTTGACTAATAAAGATGCCATTCCTTAGTTGTTTGATTTGCAAGCATAAGAAGAATGTTAATTCTCCCATTAAGCTCATTTCGAATTCAAGACTCATAGTTTTAGCAAAAGATTCACAAAGAGATTCATTCGTAGAGCCAAAGATAATATCATCAACATAAATCTGGACAATGAGAAAATTATTTTCAAAATTCTTGATGAACAATGTAGTATCAACCTTGCTTTTTGTGAAATTATTTTCGATAAGAAAAAACTAAGTCTCTCATACCAAGCCCTTGGGGCTTGTTTTAAACCCAAGGGCTTGTTTTAAACCATAGAGAGCTTTAGTTAATCTAAACACATGATTAGGGAGGCTATTATTTTCAAATCCAGGAGGTTGTTCAACATAAACTTCTTCGGAGATAAAGCCATTTAGAAAAGCACTTTTAACATCCATTTGAAATAGCTTAAAATTATTACTACTAGCGTAGGCAAGGAGCATCCTTATGACTTCCAATCGAGCCACAGGAGCGAAGGTTTCTTCGTAATCGATACCTTCTTCTTGGTTGAAACCTTTGGCCCCTAATCTAGCATTGTTTCTAACCAAGATACCATTTTCATCTTGCTTGTTTCTGAAGACCCATTTAGTACCAATAACTAAATGGTCATTCGGCCTAGGAACAAGCTTCCACACCTCATTTCTCTCAAATTGATTCAGTTCATCTTGCATTGCGATAATCCATGAATCATCTTTCATGGCTTCGTCAACACATTTGGGTTCAATTTGGGAGAGAAATGCGGCGTTCACACAAAAATTTATAACAGAAGATCGTGTTTGAACCCCCTTTGACGTGTCTCCTAAAATTAGCTCCTTAGGATGAGCATCTACATACTTCCAATCCTTGGGTAAGGATGTTTCGGAAGTGGATGCATCCAAGTTGCTAGTTGGAGAAGGGGTTTCATTTAAATTCAAAGAATCAAAATTAACATCATCATCAAATTCATTTTTCCTGATTTCGGAAATCTCATTGAAAACAACATGAATGGATTCTTCGATAATTAAGGTTCTTTTATTGAAGATACGAAAGGCTTTAGAAACCGAAGAATAACCAAGAAAGATTCCTTCATCGGATTTAGCATCAAATTTTCCTAGGTTATCCTTTTCATTCAAGATAAAACATTTACGCCGAAAGACTTTAAAATATGAAACATTGGGTTTTTTGTTGTTCCATAACTCATAGGGAGTTTTGGTTAGTAGGGGTCTTACTAGAACTCTATTCAAAATTTAGCATGCGGTATTACGGCTTCGGCCCAAAAATATTTGGGTAGGTTGTGTTCATTCAACATGGTTCTTGCCATTTCTTGTAAATTTTGATTTTTTCTTTCTACTACTCCATTTTGTTGAGGATTTCTAGGAGTAGAGAAATTATGGTTGTATCCATTGAGTTCACAAAATTCCTGGAAATCATGGTTTTGAAATTCACCACCATGATCACTTCTAATTGATGAAATCATAGAACCTTTCTCATTCTGAGCAAGTTTACAAAACTTGGTAAAATATCTAAGGCAATCACTTTTCTGTTTTAAGAAGTAAGTCCATGTGTATATGCTATAGTCATCCACAATGACGAAGGTGTATTTGCTACCTCCTAGGCTTGATGTGGAGATTGGTCCGAACAAGTCCATATGGATCAATTGTAAGGGCCTAGAGGTGCTTAATTGATTCTTAGATTTGAAACTACCCTTAATTTGTTTACCTAATTGGCAAGCATCACATACATTATCTTTGATGAACTTGATATGAGATATTCCTCTTACAAGTTCTTTAGATGATATTTGAGTGATTAGTTTTATGCTAGCATGACCTAATCTTCTATGCCATAGCCAAGCATCCTCATTCAAAACCGAAAAATATATTTCATTACACAAATCATTGATGTCAATAGTGTATACGTTATTTTGTTTTAATGCAATCATAGACATGTTTTTGTGTGGGTTTTCAATGATGCAAGCATTAGATTCGAATTGACAATGTATCCTTTATCACATAATTGACTAATGCTCAAGAGGTTATGTTTTAAGCCATCAACTAACAAAACATCTTCAATAAAGAAGTTGGATTTGTTACCTATGGTTCCTTTGCCAACGATTTTACCCTTGTTGTTGTCTCCAAAGGTGACATAGCCTTCGTCTATGCTAGTGAGCTTAGAGAATTGAGATGGATCTCCGGTCATATGCCTTGAGCATCTATTATTAAGGTACCATCTCTTGCTCCTAGCTTGTGATGGTATATGTTTCTACAAAAGAAGATGATTTTTAGGTATCCATTTGATCTTGGGTGCCTCAAAAATCGATCTAAATTGCTTATCATGTTGCATGGAGTTCTTTACGGTTCCTTTAGGAACCCAAATCAATTTGTTTGGACTAACTTTCTTGAATGGACAATGATACGCTAATGTCCATGTTTGCAACAAAAGTTGTATTTGTTTTGGTGCGAAATATACAAGATAGGGCCTTTAATGAAGGTGGTTGGATTTTGGTGAGAGCTTCTCACAAATCCGATTCCACTTCTTTTATGAATGTAACCCTTATCGGTAAGGATCATGTTCAAGGACTTGCTACCAATCTCAAATTTTTTCAAGGGATCATTGAGTAGCAAGTTCTCTTTTGGGATATTTCTAAACTATCAAGGTACCATCTCTTGCTCCTAGCTTACGATGGTATAGGTTTCTACAATAAAGGATGATTTTTAGGTACCCATTTGCTTTTGGGTGCCTCAAAGATAGATCTACATTGTTTATCATATTGCATAGAGTTTATCATGGTTCCTTTAGGAACCCAAATCAATTTGTTTGGACTAATTTTCTTGAATGGACAATAATGCGTCTTGTGTCCAAATTTGCAACAAAAGTTGCATTTGTTTTGGTGTTGAACATGTAGGATGGGGCCTTTTATGAAGGTGGTTGGATTTTGGTGAGGACTTCTCACAAATCCAATTCCACTTCTTTTGGGAACGTGACCCTTGTTTGCGAGGATAATGTTCAGGGACTTGCTATCAACCTCGAATTTCTTTAAGGTATCCTTAAGTAGCAAGTTTTCCATTTGGAAAGTTTCTAGATCATGGCATTTGATGCATGAATTTAAACTGTCATGATATTCAGTTTTTAACTTATCAAAATCACAAGTAAGACTATCATGCTCCTTTTTTAGCAATTTGTATTTTCTATCAATAATTTTGCATTCATCAAATAAGTCATTGAAGGCATTTAATAATTCATTGAAAGATATATCTGTATCTATTAAATTCGTTACCTCTTCTCCGATGGCCATTAAGGCGTAATGAGCAATTTGCTCGATGTTGGACTCCTCTCTTTCGGACGCGCTCGAATCATCCCATGTTGCTTTGAGCGCCTTCTTCTTTGTTGTTCTCTTTTTGACTTGGGGATAATCACTCTTGTAGTGTCCCGGCTTTTTGCACTCATAGCAAATAACTTGGTCCTTCTTGGGTTCAAGTTTATTTTTAGTGTCATTCTTAAACTTGTTTCTTTTAATGAATTTCTTAAATTTTCTTGTTAGAAGTGCCAAGTCATCGTCACAGTCCTCATCACTTGAGTTTTCTTTCAAGTGGTCTTCCAAAGTTCTAAGTGTCATATCCTTCCTGTTCTTTGGAAGGATGTCTGCTTGCTCTTCATGAGCTTTGCAAGTCATCTCGTAGGTCATTAATGACCCAATTAGTTCTTCAAGAGGGAAGTCGTTTAGATCTTTCGCCTCTTGAATAGCAGTAACTTTAAGATCCCAACTCTTAGGAAGGGGTCTTAGAATCTTATTTACGAGCTCAAAATCCGAAAAACTTTTTCCGAGTCCTTTTAGACTGTTGACGACATCCGTGGAACGGGTAAACATGTCGCCAATAGTCTCACACGGTTTCATCCGGAAAAGTTCAAAAGAGTGTAACAAAAGATTGATTTTTGACTCTTTCACTCTACTTGTGCCTTCATGAGTCACTTCGAGTGTGTGTCAAATATCAAATGCGATTTCACAAATCGAAACACAATTAAACTCATTTTTATCATGTGCACAAAACAAGGCATTCATAGCCTTTGCATTAAGAGCGAAAGCCTTCTTCTCCAAATCATTCCAATCGATCATTAGAAGAGAAGACTTCGAAAAACCGTTTTTGACAAGTTTACAAAGTTCAAAATCCACAGAAATAAGAAAGATCCTCATTCGGGTCTTCTAATAGGTGTAGTCCGTCCCATTGAACATGGGTGGACGTGTAATAGAATGGCCCTCTTGGTTTCCGGCGTAAGCCATCTCTCTAGGGTTTTAATCCGTTTGAGAGTTAACCCCGCTCTGATACCAATTGTTAGGATCGAGAGCACTAAGAGGGGGGGGGTGAATTAGTGCAGCGAAAAACTTTCTGCGATTAAAATCGAAAGCTGCGTTCGAACGATAAAAATGATTTCTATGTAAAATCCGATTCTAAGCAGGGAGTTTGCAGCTATGATGAAAACCATAATATAGGCGCAAGCTGAAATCCGACGTTCGTACGAAGAAACTGATTTACGTCTAAGTGCTGATTTGTAAATCACTTGATTAGGGAAGATGCAGTTTAAGCAAGAGTATGAAGGCAGTTTGCAGTTATGGTAAAGCTCAAAACGTAAACGCAATCTGCAATATGATGATCATACGAAAAAGCAGATTTACGTCTAAACGCTGATTCGGAAAGTAAAAGGCTTGAAACCCGATCGTAAAAGCGCAGAAGGCAGTAAGCTTCAGAGGAGGTTTGCAGTAAAGATAATATGCTCAAAGTAAATGCAAACCGAGATTTAGAGTGGTTCGGTCAATCTTGACCTACTCCACTTTTGGCTTCCTCCACCGACGAGGTCACCGACGTCAACTAGAGGCCTTTCTTCAATAGGCGAAGGCCAACCACCCTTTTACAGTTTCACTCCTCTTGACGGGCTTAGGAGACAACCCTTACAGAAATTTTCTCTCCTCTCTTTACAACTCAAAACTTGAAGAATAGAGGGAGGAGAACTTTTGGCCTTTACAATAATTTTGAGCTCTAAGAATCACAGAAAGATGTCAAGATTTCGAGTGTTAGTTGCTCCTTTCAGTGCTGAATGGGTGGGGTATTTATAGGCCCCAACCTAGTTCAAATTTGGAGCTCAAAACTGTCAATTCCCGGAATTTCGGGATCAAGCGGTTGCACCTCCTAACTGGGGCGGTTGCATCGCCTGGCAGAGCTCGAAGACTGAGCCTTTGGGCGGTGCCACCTCTGTCAGGGGCGGTTGCACCTCTCTGCCAGAGCTCGAAGACCGAGCTCAGGCGGTTGCACCTCCTGACTGGGGCGGTTGCACCACCTGCCAAAGCTCGTAGACCAAGCTCAGGCGGTGCTACCTCCTGTCAGGAGAGGTTGCACTGCCCAGTCTCGCTTGGAGACTGAGCCCAGGTGGCTGCACCTCCTGGCTGGGGCGGTTGCACCTCCTAGCTTGGGCGGTTGCACCTCCTACAGTAATCAGGGTCCGAATGGGTAGATCCATTTAGCCCAAATTGGGTCTTTCAGGGGCCCAATTGCCCCAAGATTGAGCCAATGGGATCACCTCCCATTACCAACTTAATCATTGTGCTAACTACGATAAATCCTAAGACAATTTATGTAGCTTGCTCCGGTGCGTCAATCGCATCTTCCGGCGAGTTTCCGGTGAACTTCCGTCGATCATCCGATGAACCCTCGGTGATTCTCATGCGGACTTACGGCAAACTCCTGGACTTGCGACGATACACTTGGCGAGTTCCGACGAGCTTCTTTGGCAAGCTTATGGACTTCTCGGATTTGTTCCTGCAGAACCTCCGACGACAGTCTAAACTTCCATCGAGCTCTTGAACTCCCAACGTGATCATTATCATGACTCCGGCGCAACTCCTGCTGCACGTCTTACTTTCATCATAGTTAATCCTACACACTTATCTCAACATATAGGTTAGACAACAAATGACAATTGACTTCATCATCAAAATCCGAGATTCAACACTCATATTATGTTAGGTGATGATACTGCTAGACTAGGCAGTGGTACCACTTAGTGTCAATGTTGTTAGGATTGAGTCAGCACTAGGGGGGGTTAAATTAGTGCAGCGAAAAAATTATGTCAGTTAGAAAATCTTCATACGATAAAAATCCGATTCCGACGAAAACCGTTTTATTTTTTTTGAATTAGTAGAGAAGCATAATGTAAATAATGATTTAGTTTACAATAAAGGTAAATAGTAAGAAGTAAATGCAAACCAGATTTTTATAGTGGTTCGATCATCGTGACCTACATCCACTCCTTATTCCTCTTCCATCGAGACCACTGGTATCTACTAACGATCTTCTTTTAACGGGCGAATATTAACTACCCTTTTATATTCGATTCTCCTTTTGACAAGTTCAGAAGAGAACCTTTACACCCCCACTTATGTTAGGATCAAGAGCACTAAGAGGGGGGGGGGGGGGGGGGAGGGTGAATTAGTGCAGCGGAAATCTTTCAACGATAAAAAAACGTTCGAACGATAAAAACGATTTCGATGTGAAAGCAAATTCTAAGATTACTTTAACTTAAGATCAAGCGAGATGATATTAAAGTCAATCTATGAAGGCAGTTTGCAGTTATAATGAAAACCAGAATATAAGCACAAACTAAAATACGACGTTCGTACGATAAAAGCGATTTCGGTGTGAAAGCCAATTCGTAAACTACTTTAACTTGAGATAAAGTGAGATATAGTTAAAGCAAGGATATAAAGGCAGTTTGCAGTTATGATGAAAATCAGAACATAAGCGCAAACTGAAATATGATGTTCGTATGATAAAACTGATCTGCGTCTAAATGCCGATTCGGAAAGCACTGAACTTTGAAACACGTTCGTAAAAACACAGAAGGCAGTAAGCTATTGAGGAGGTTTGCAGTAAAGATAAGATGCTCAAAGTAAATGCAAACCGAGATTTAGAGTGGTTCAGTCAATCTTTACCTACTCCACTTTTGGCTTCCTCCACCGATGAGGTCACCGACGTCAACTAGAGGCCTTCCTTCAATAGGCGAAGGCCAACCACCCTTTTACAGTTTCACTCCTTTAGATGGGCTTAGGAGACAACCCTTACAGACTTTTCTCTCCTCTCTTTAAAGCTCAGAACTTGGAAGAAAAGAGGGAGAAGAACTTTTTGCCTTTACAACAATTTTGAGCTCTAAAAATCACAAAACAAGATCAAGATTTCGGTGTATGTTCAGTGCTCTTTCAGTGCTGAATGGGTGGGGTATTTATAGGCCCCAACCCAGTTTAAATTTGGAGCTCAAAACTTCATTTCCCGGAATTCCGGGATCTGGCGATTGCTCCTCCTGACTGGAGCGGTTGCACCGCTTGGCAGAGCTCGAAGACTGAGCCTCTAGGCGGTGCCACCTCGTGTCAGGGGTTGTTGCACCTCCTGCCAGAGCTCGAAGACTGAGCTCAGGCGGTGCCACCTCCTGACTGAGGCGGTTGCACCGCTCAGCCAGAGCTCGAAGACCAAGCCCAGGCGGTGCCACCTCTATTAGGGGAGGTTGCACCGCCCAATCTCGCTCGGAGACTGAGCCCAAGCGGTGCCACCTCTTGGCTGGGGCGGTTGCACCGCCTAGTCTCCCTCAGAGACTCAGCCCAGGCGGTGCCACCTCCTGGCTTGGGCGGTTCAACCGCCTGGCAAAAATCAGGGTCCGAATGGGTTGATCCATTCGGCCCAATTTGGGTTTTTCAAGGGCCCAATTGCCCCAAGATTAAGTTAATGGGATCACCTCCCATTTCCAACTTAATCATTGTGCTAACTACGATATTCCCTAAGACATTTACTGCAACTTGCTCCGGTGCGTCAATCGCTTCTTTCGGCGAGCTTCCGGCGAACTTCCGTCGATCATCTGAAAAACCCTCGATGATGCTCCTGCGGACTTCCGGCAAACTCCTGGACTTGCGACGATCCACTTTGCGAGTTCCGACGAGCTTCTTTGGCAAGCTCATGGACTTCTCGGATTTGTTCCCGCAGAAACTCCGACGACTGTCCGAACTTCCGTCGAACTCTCGAACTCCCAACGTGATCATTGTCCTGACTCCGGCGCAACTCCTGCTGCATTTCTTACTTTCATCGTAGTTAATCCTGCACACTTATTTCAACATATATAGATTAGACAACAAATGATAATTGACTTCATCATCAAAATCCGGGATTCAACAATATCCCCCTTTTTGATGATGACAATCAATTGATAATGGAGTTAACCTTAACTCTCCTTGTCTATATGTCATACTTGAGATAAGTTATTTTAGAATTCAAAACCTTTGAATTCAAGAGACATATTGATAAGTTAAAATCATTTAAACTTATCAATACTCCCATCATGATTCTCATCTTGATGTATCTCTCTGAAGATGATGTCAAGGCTTGACATTCATTTTCAAATTTTACATTACATGTTTGAATGATGGTAATAGTAGCAATTCATCATATTGTAAGATATCAACATGTAAAACTACGAAGTAAGATTTTGATATCATTACATGATGCACACATTTCAAATGTTTTAGCAATTATTGCATTTCATCACATGGTAAGATATCAATACATAAAATTACGATGCAAGTTTTTTGTTTGATATCTTGACATGATATAAACAAGGCATAATGCAAATTATAGCAATCATAGCATCTCTTGGTGATGCAAGCATGGCATTAATACTCATATATTTCTCCCCCTTTGTCATCAACAAAAAGCATGGTAATTGTGATACTAGGAGAACAATATAAGCAAATTTTGAGCATAAGTGTGATAGTCGTTCATGCCTTTACTAGGTTCAAGTTATTTTCCAATAGTAAGTGATAGGAAATCAATTGTACAAGCATGATATGTAGATCACTTTGAATACTTCTTCCTTTGTATTTATTATAATCTTTTTGCATGAAGGAGGAAGGCCATTTGTGATACCAGCTATTTGTGAGTTTACTTTGAGTTAAGTTAAAACCGATGAGAGATTAAATCATGCTTCAGGTATCAAGATATGTATGTAAAGTAAATCTTTGCAAGTAAAAACATTATCATCCATATTTCAAGATGGAATTCATTTCAGAAAAATATTTTTCATATATGTGTATGAGAAAATCTGATTTTTAGGATATCAATTGTTAAGCGAATCCGAAAATGAAATTAACACTTTCATGCATTCGGATAAGACTATGCTACAGATTTTCAAATATAATCAAGAAGACAAAACATGCTTATTGTTATGGAAATTTTTGTATTCAACACATAATTTCCAACATGTTATTTAGGCATGTAATGGTAGTCAAGTGATTTGATCATTCAATAAAGTTCGAAAGATAATTTTAACTAGTTTATGTACTCGGACACATCAACATTCCTAATTCTCTTCTTATGAAATCAAATTGTTCTTCACTTAGAGGTTTTGTAAAAATATCAGCTAGTTGATATTTAGTATCAATGAATTCTATGATTACATCATGATTAGTAACATGATCTCGTATAAAGTGATGTCTAATATCAATATGTTTTGTTCTTAAGTGTTGTATAGGATTTTTCGTTAAGCATATTACACTTGTGTTATGACATTTAATAGGAATATTTTTAAGATGAATTTTATAATCTTCTAAGGTGTTTTTCATCCATATAACTTGTGCACAGCATGCACTTGCTGCAATATATTCAGCTTCGGTTGTTGAAAGTGCAATCGAGTTTTGTTTCTTAGATGACCAGGAAACAAGGGCATGTCCTAAAAATTGACATGTTCCTGATGTGCTTTTTCTCTCTAGTCTACAACCAGCAAAGTCCGCATAAGCATAAGCAATTAACTCAAGATTCTCTGATTTTGGGTACCATAATCCTAGATTTGTGGTACCATTAAGATATCTAAGTATTCTTTTAACTGCTTTGAGATGAGATATCTTAGGGTTTGATTGAAATCTAGCACAAAGTCCTACACTGAACATGATATATAGTCTAGTTGCAGTGAGGTAAAGTAAACTTCCTATCATACCCCTATAAGTTTTTTTATCGAAGCTTTCTCCACTTTCATCAATTTCTAATTTAGTGGAGGTGCTCATAGGAGTGTTAATAGCTTTTGAGTTATTCATATTAAACTTTTTCAGCAAATTCATAGCATATTTAGTTTAACTAATAAAGATGTCATTGCTTAATTATTTGATTTGTAAGCCTAAGAAGAATGTTAATTCTCCCATTAAACTCATTTCGAATTCAAGACTCATAGTTTTAGCAAAAGATTCACAAAGAGATTCATTCGTAGAACCAAAGATAATATCATCAACATAAATCTGAACAATGAGAAAATTATTTTCAAAATTCTTGATAAATAATGTAGTATCAACCTTGCCTTTTGTGAAATTATTTTCGATAAGAAAAGAACTAAGTCTCTCATACCAAGCCCTCGGAGCTTGTTTTAAACCATAGAGAGCTTTAGTTAATCTAAACACATGATTAGGGAGGCTATTATTTTCAAATCTAGGAGGTTGTTCAACATAGACTTCTTCGGAAATAAAGCCATTAAGAAAAGCGCTTTTAACATCCATTTGAAACAACTTAAAATTATTACTGCTAGCGTAGGCAAGGAGCATCCGTATGGCTTCTAATTGAGCTACAGGAGCGAAGGTTTCTTCGTAATCGATACCTTCTTCTTGGTTGAAACCTTTGGCCACTAATCTAGCCTTGTTTCTAACCACGATACCATATTCATCTTGCTTGTTTCTAAAAACCCATTTAGTACCAATAACTAAATAGTCATTTGGCCTAGGAACAAGCTTTCACACCTTATTTCTCTCAAATTGATTTAATTCATCTTGCATTGCGATAATCCATGAATCATCTTTCATGGCTTCGTATACACATTTGGGTTCAATTTGGGAGAGAAAAGCGGCGTTGGAATAAAAATTTTTAAGAGAAGAACGTGTTTGAACCCCCATTGATGTGTATCATAAGATTAGCTCCTTAGGATTAGCATCTACATACTTCCAATCCTTGGGTAAGGATATTTCGGAAGTGGATGCATTCAAGTTGCTGGTTGGAGACGAGGTTTCATTTAAATTCAAGGAATCAAAATTAACATCATCATCAAAATTGTTTTTCCTGATTTCGAAAATCTCATTAAAGACAACATGAATGGATTCTTCAATAATTAAAGTTCTTTTGTTGAAGATATGAAAAGCTTTAGAAACCAAAGAATAACCAAGAAAGATTCCTTCATCGGATTTAGCATCAAATTTTCCTAAGTTATCTTTTTCATTCAAGATAAAACACTTACACCCAAAGACTTTAAAATATGAAACATTGGGTTTTTTATTATTCCATAACTCATAGGGAGTTTTGGTGAGTAAGGGTCTTACTAGAACTCTATTCAAAATATAGCATGCAGTATTTATGGCTTCAACCCAAAAATATTTGGGTAGGCTATGTTCATTCAACATGGTTCTTGCCATTTCTTGTAAATTTCGATTTTTTCTTTCTACTACTCCATTTTGTTGAGGATTTCTAGGAGTAGAGAAATTATGGTTGTATCCATTGAGTTCACAAAATTCTTGGAAATCATGGTTTTGAAATTTACCACCGTGATCACTTCTGATTGACAAAATCATAGAACCCTTCTCATTCTGAACAAGTTTACAAAACTTGGTCAAATATCTAAAGCATTCATTTTTCTGTTTTAAGAAGTAAGTCCATGTGTATCTACTATAGTCATCCACAATGACGAAGGCGTATTTGCTACCTCCTAGGCTTGATGTAGCGATTGGTCTGAACAAGTCCATATGGATCAATTGTAAGGGCCTAGAGGTGCTTATTTGATTCTTAGATTTGAAACTACCCTTAATTTGTTTACCTAATTGGCAAGCATCACATACATTATCTTTGATGAACTTGATATGAGGAATTCCTCTTACAAGTTCTTTAGATGATATTTGAGTGATTAGTTTCATGCTAGCATGACCTAATCTTCTATGCCATAGCCAAGCATCTTCATTCAAAATCGAAAAACATATTTCATTACACAAATCATTGATGTCAATAGTGTATATGTTATTTTGTTTTAATGCAATCATAGCCATGTTTTTATGTGGTTTTTCAATGATGCAACATTATATTCAAATCCGACAATATATCCTTTATCACATAATTGACTAATGCTCAAGAGGTTATATTTTAAACCATCAACTAACAAAACATCTTCGATAAAGAAGTTGGATTTGTTACCTATGGTTCCTTTGCCAATGATTTTACCCTTGTTGTTGTCTCCGAAGCTGACATAGCCTTCGTCTATGCTAGTGAGCTTAGAGAATTGAGATGGATCTCCGGTCATATGCCTTGAGCATCCACTATCAAGATACCATCTCTTGCTCCTAGCTTGCGACGGTATAGGTTTCTACAAGAGAGGATGATTTTTAGGTACCCGTTTGCTTTTGGGTGCCTCAAAAATAGATCTACATTGTTTATCATGTTGCATAGAATTTATCATGGTTCCTTTAGGAACCCAAATTAATTTGTTCGATTTAATTTTCTTGAATGGACAATAGTCCGTTTTGTGTCCAAGTTTGCAACAAAAGTTGCATTTGCTTTGGTTTCGAACATGCAAGATGGGGCCTTTTATGAAGATGGTTGGATTTTGGTGAGGACTTCTTACAAATCCGATTCCACTTCTTTTGGGAACATGACCCTTGTTTGCAAGGATATGTTCAATGACTTGCTACCAACCTCGAATTTCTTTAAGGTGTCCTTAAGTAGGAAGTTTTACTTTTGGAGAGCTTCTAGATCATGGTATTTTATACATGAACTTAAACTATCATGATATTCAGTTTTTAACTTATCAAAATTACAAGTAAGACTATCATGTTCCTTTTTTAGCAATTTATATTTTCTACTAATAATCTTGCATTCATCAAATAAGTCATGGAAAGCATTTAATAATTCATCAAATGATAAATCTGCATCTATTAAATTTGTTACCTCATCTCCGATGGCCATTAAGGCATAATGAGCAACTTGCTCGGTGTTGGACTCCTCTTCTTCGGACGCGCTTGAGTCATCCCATGTTGCTTTGAGCGCCTTCTTTTTTTATGTTCTCTTTTTGACTTGGGGACAATCACTCTTGTAGTATCCCGGCTTTTTGCACTCATAGCAAATAACTTGGTCCTTCTTGGGTTCAAGTTTATTTTTTGTGTCATTTTTAAACTTGTTTCTTTTAATGAATTTTTTAAATTTTCTTGTTAGAAGTGCCAAGTCATCGTTACAGTCCTCATCACTTGAGCTTTCTATCAAGTGGTCTTCTGAAGTTCTAAGTGTCATATCCTTCCTGTTCTTTAGAAGGATGTCTTCTTGCTCTTCATGAGCTTTGCAAGTCATCTCGTAGGTCATTAATGACCCGATTAGTTCATCAAGAGGGAAGTTGTTTAGATCTTTCGCCTCTTGAATAGCAGTGACTTTAGGATCCCAACTCTTAGGAAGGGATCTTAGAATCTTATCTATGAGCTCAAAATTCGAAAAACTTTTTCCGAGTCCTTTTAGACCGTTGACGACATCCGTGAAACGGGTAAACATGTCGCCAATAGTCTCACTCAGTTTCATCCGGAAAAGTTCGAAAGAATGTAACAAAAGATTGATTTTTGACTCTTTCACTCTACTTGTGACTTCGTGAGTCACTTCGAGTGTGTGCCAAATATCAAATGCGGTTTCACAAACCGAAACACGGTTGAACTCGTTTTTATCAAGCGCACAAAATAAGGCATTCATAGCCTTTGCATTAAGAGGGAAAGCCTTCTTCTCCAATTCATTCCAATCGATCATTAGAAGAGAAGACTTCGAAAATCCATTTTCGACAAGATTCCAAAGTTCAAAATCCATAGAAATAAGAAAGATCCTCATTCGGGTCTTCCAATAGGTGTAGTCTGTCCCATTGAACATGGGTGGACGTGTAATAGAATGGCCCTCTTGGTTTCCGGCGTATGCCATCTCTCTTGGGTTTTAATCCATTTGAGAGTTAACCCCGCTCTGATACCAATTGTTAGGATCAAGAGCACTAAGAGGGGGGGGGGGTGAATTAGTGCAGCGGAAATCTTTCAACGATAAAAAAACGTTCGAACGATAAAAATGATTTCGGTGTGAAAGCCGATTCTAAGATTACTTTAACTTATGATCAAGCGAGATGACATTAACGACAATCTATGAAGGCAGTTTGCAGTTATGATGAAAACCAGAATATAAGCACAAACTGAAATACGACGTTCGTACGATAAAAGCGATTTCGGTGTGAAAGCCGATTCGTAAACCACTTTAACTTGAGATGAAGCGAGATGTAGTTAAAGCAAGGATATAAAGGCAGTTTGCAGTTATGATGGAAATCAGAACGTAAGCGCAAACTGAAATATGATGTTCGTACGATAAAACTAATCTGCATCTAAAGGCCGATTCGGAAAGCACTAAACTTTGAAACACGTTCGTAAATACACAGAAGGCGGTAAGCTATTGAGGAGGTTTGCAGTAAAGATAAGATGCTCAAAGTAAATGCAAACCAAGATTTAGAGTGGTTCGGTCAATCTTGACCTACTCCACATTCGGTCACCGACGTCAACTAGAGGCCTTCCTTCAATAGGCAAAGGCCAACCACCTTTTTACAATTTCAGTCCTATTGACGGGCTTAGGAGACAACCCTTACAGACTTTTCTCTTCTCTCTTTAAAGCTCATAACTTGGAAGAAAAGAGGGAGAAGAACTTTTGGCCTTTACAACAATTTTGAGCTCTAAAAATCACAAAACAAGATCAAGATTTCGGTGTATGTTCAGTGCTGAATGGGTGGGGTATTTATAGGCCCCAAACCAATTGAAATTTGGAGCTCAAAACTGTCAGTTCTCGGAATTTCGGGATCTGGCGGTTGCACCTCCTGACTGGAGCAGTTGCACCGCTTGGCAGAGCTCGAAGACTGAGCCTCTGGGCTGTTCCACCTCTTGTTAGGGGCGGTTGCACCTCCTGCCAGAGCTCGAAGACCGAGCTCAAGCGGTGCCACCTCCTGGGTTGATCCATTCGGCCCAATTTGGGTTTTTCAGGGGCCCAATTGTCCCAAGATTAAGTTAATGGGATCACCTCCCATTTTCAACTTAATCATTGTGCTAACTACGATATTCCTTAAGACATTTACTACAACTTGCTCCGGTGCGTCAATCACTTCTTCCGGCGAGCTTCCGGCGAACTTCCGTCGATCATCCGAAGAACCCTCGGTGATGCTCCTGCGGACTTCCGGCAAACTCCTGGACTTGCGACGATCCACTTGGTGAGTTCCGACAAGCTTCTTCGGCAAGCTCATGGACTTCTCGGATTTGTTCCCGCAGAACCTCTGACGACTGTTCGAACTTTCATTGAACTCTCGAACTCCCAACGTGATCATTGTCCTGACTCCGACGTAAATCCTGCTGCATGTCTTACTTTCATCGTAGTTAATCCTGCACACTTATCTCAACATATATAGATTAGACAACAAATGACAATTGACTTCATCATCAAAATCCGAGATTCAATGGGTGAAGACCAACTACCCTCTTACAACACTTTTTCCTTTTCACAGGTTTAGGATATAACCTTTACTAGTCACTCTTTTATAAGTATTCCCTCACACACCTCCCTTAGGATTAACTCTAAGCATTAGGTGGAGAGAATTCAAAGTTTTGGCAAAGTTTACTCAGTTTTTTTTCTCTAGAATTCTTACTACACTCTTGCTGCCTCAGTGGGGTATTTATAAGCCCCAAAAGGTTTAAAAAATGGAGCCAAAAATTTAAACTTCTGGGTCTTCCGAGTATGGGCAGTACCACTGCCTGCATTAGGCGGAACCACTACCCAGTCTGGCAGTACCATCGTCTGATAGTCTCGGAGACTGAGTTTTTTGAGTTTTCCAACTCACAAGCGGTTCTACTGCTTGTTCTAGCGGTGCCACCGTTTGGCCCAACATTTGGGTCATTGAATGAACCTCCTAATGAGCCCAAATCACTCCTAATTTAGACCCAATTGGCCCCTAATTGAGTTAGCCCAATTGTCACCCTATTATGTGCTAACTATGAATTTTAAGGCATACACTAAGCTAAATAAGTCCGATAAGTCTAGGTTTCTTTCGGTGAGCTTCTGACAAACTTTCAATGATCTCTCGGCAATGTTCCAATGGACTTCTAGCAAGCTTCTGGTAAGTTCCAATGAGCTTCTTTAGCAAGCTTCTGGACTTCTCGATCAATTCCGGCAGAACTTTCAACGAATGTCCGGACTTCCAATGAACTCTCGAACTCCCAATGAAATCTCATTCTTGACTCTAGGACTTCATTTTGCTTTATGGCTTGATCGCTATTATAGTTAATCTTGCACACTTAAAACCTACTTTGATCTAGATAATTATTACAAAGCTTGAATCAAATGTTGTTTGGCATGTCATTGGTTCATCGATGCTTCGTTTGATTCTTCGGTGCATCGTCCTCTCTTGTAGCCTATTGCCCAATTGGCCAGTTGACCTCCATAACTCTAATTTTCTTGGCGCAATATCTGCTCTTCTTGGCCCGATGCTCGAACCCATGGCCCGAAGCCTTTTATCGATACGTCGATCGATCCTTCGGTGCAACGTCCAATCTTCTGACATGTTTTTCTCCGACCCCACATGATTCTTCCAGCTTTAATTATCTGTCCCTGATCGAAGCTTCCTGCGTCACTTAAAATGTAAATCAAATTATAAATACTATTAATTAGTTTTATCATCAAAATTCAAGATTCAACAATCTTCTCCTTTTTTATGATGACAACCAATTGATGACGGAGTTAACCTTAACTCCCCCTATCAATATGGCATATTAATAGAACCTTGAATTCAAGTTGAGTTCAAGTCAAAGCAATCTTTCATCATCAATATTTGCAACATGTTATCATAAAATCATGTATAATCAAAATTTCAATACATTAATCCATGTATGATTATTATAATAACTTCTCCCCCTTTGTCATCAACAAAGAGGAGAAGTGCAACTAGCAAGTGTATAGACATAATTTCAAATCATTGTATAATGAACATAATCTCAAGTTTTATTACATACAAGCTAGTATTTTTTTTCTTCTCTTTCGAGAAGTGCAATTTTTTGCTTCCTTGGCAAAGTACAAGCTAGCAAAATTTTACATCATTTTAATTGCAAGCTAGCAATGATTTTGAGTTTTGTAAGTTTATAAATTTTGCTAGATTAGCATATTTCACTTCTTGAGATAGGCAAAATGGTACATCTGCTTCTCTTAAGATTCCAAGCTAGCAATTCTTGGTGATGTTCAAGATAGCAAGTTCTACATTATATTAGACCATGTAAGCTAGCAAATTTATATTATTTTATAGTATGCAAGCTATCAAATTTTACATATATGAAAGTTAGCAAAATTTTACATCTTTTGAGATGTGCAAGATAGACTATTTTTGTATCTTCTTGATTGTATAAACTAAAAAATCTAGTAAGTTTTACATAATTTTGAAACATGCAAGCTAGTAATTTTTACACATAGGCAAAATTTTTGCATCTTTCGAGATGAACAAGCTTTTTGCTTCTCTTTATGATGTGCAAACTAGCAACATTTTGCTTTTTCTTTAAGTATGCAAGCTAGAAAAAATTGCTCCCCCTATGTCGTTGTCAAAAGGGAAGAATATAATATTGTAATTCCTTTCCCTTTTTGTAAATAACAAAAAGAAACATAGGAGCTCAAAAATAATATCTTGATTCATAGAAAAGTCTCATGTATCAAATATCAAGATCATGATTTAGATAAAGAAAATAAATCTTAACCCATAAAGTGTTCTTGTAAAAAATGCCAAGTCATCATCATTATCACATTGGGTATGATACTAAATCAATAAATTTTCAAATTAATATTACTTGGGTATGCATGATACCAAAAATAAATCAATTATCACAATAAGCATTTATCACTTCATGCAAGTTGGTACCAAACTTTCATCATTTATTTTCTCTCCCTTTGTTATAGGCAAAAAGAGGGGAATAACACAAAGGTGTAAATATTCAAGTCATCACATGAAAGATATCAAGAAAAATTTGGTGATGAGATGTACTTTATGAATTTAAGAAATTACAATATCATATCATGAAGGATAAGATCATGTGAATACCAAAAGACAAGATTCATATAGTAAATCTCATCTTTAAATAAAATACCAAGAAAAAATGGTAGGAGTACAAAGAGGAGATCTTGATTAAAAAAAAAATCTTAAGTAATTCCAAGAAATCAAGATCATGATTTGGATAAAACTCATTCAAATTCAAATCATCAAATTATCAAAATTTCTTTCAAAAGATTCAAAATGGCAAAAATAACTTTATCTTAGTAAAAAATCGATAAGATTAGAGAAAAAAAAAATTTCAAGAAAAATACTTTCTTCTCTTTAGTTGTTTCTCTTTAAGTGATTTGATTTTACACGAGCATGTCTTTGTCTTTTATGCCAAATTAAAACGTGCATCATCGTTTAAAACCAAAAAGAACTTTTATTATGGCAAAGATTGATAATCCATAAATCATAAGAATCATCATGTATAATTTCAAAAGATAAACTCATTAAGCATGATATCAAGCCTCTTAACATTTTTATTAAAACATCAAGCATGGTTTCATTGAACATAATGTTGAATGATTCTTAAAGATATCTAAACTTCTTTAGTTTCAATTTTCGTGATTGACTTTATATTAGCATGTCCAATTTTTTTTTCTTATGTCAAAACCATGCATTATGTTTAAAATAAAAAACCAAAGACAAGATTCATCACAAAAATCATCAAACCATACAAAAGTCATGTATTGTTATCGAAAAGCAATATGGAAATCATCAAGATGTACAAGCATTAGATTCATATCTAACATTTTATTGCATTATCATAAAATATGCAATTGTCATGATCTTTTTCAAAATTACTAGAAAGACAAGCATGATCCTAAAACTTTGAACATTTTCATTACATCATTAAACATGTAATTTTTTTTAAAAAAATTCTAAACTAAATTAAAAATAACTCATGAAAAATATTAAATAATTTTAAAGTAAACTAAGGGAGTTTTGGGTGAGTCATTTACCTCATCGTCGAGAGCCTTTAAGGCGTAGTTTGCCAAAGTGAGGTTCACCACTTCGTCTTCATCGGTTTGCTTTATATCTTCGGAGGTACTCGATTTGTCCCAAGTCACCTGCTTCTTCTTTGAAAACTTCTTTTTTTTTAAGTTTATTTTTATTCTTTAATTCTTGTTTTATGAACTTTCTAAATTTTATAGTGAGAAGTTCAAAGTCATCATAATCATCACTTGAGTTATCACTCAAGTGGTATTCTAATGTTCGAAGTATCAAATCCTTCCTATTCTTCGGAAGGTTGTTCTCATGTTCGTTTTGTTCATCATGTTCATCATGCTTATTGTGCGTCATTTCATATGTCATCAATGAACCAAAAAGTTCTTCAAGTGAAAAATTATTGAGATCTTTTGTCTCTTATATTGCAGTTACTTTCGGATCCCAACTCTTTGGAAGGCATCTTAATATTTTGTTTACAAGTTCAAGGTTCGAAAAACTTTCACCAAGAGCTTTTAGACTATTGACAACATTCGTAAAACGGGTGTATATGTTGTTAGGATCAAGAGCACACCAAGAAGGGGGGGTGAATTAGTGCAGCAGAAAACTTTTTCAATTTTAATAAACTAATTAAAATTAAAGCCGATTCAACAAAGAATGGTTTCAACTCAATCCTTTTTAGAAGAACTTTGAACTTAAAACCTTTTGTGAAAGAGTAAGAAAAGACTAAGGTGATTTGCAGCAAAGTAAAGTGTGCAAATGAAAAGCATCAGTTTTGTAAGGTCTTCATACGATTAAAGCCAATCTCGAAAAATATTTACGTAAAAGCATAAGTAGACGTAGTTAAGGCACAATAAGGAGGAGAGGCAGTTTGCTATAAAGGAAAGTTGCTCAAAGTAAATGCAAACCGAGTTTTTAGAGTGGTTCGATCAATGTGACCTACATCCACTATCGGCTTCCTCCTCCAATGAGGTCACTGATGTCCACTAGAGGCCTTCCTTCAATAGGCGAAGGCCAACCACCCTTTTACAGCTTTTCTCCTTTTGCCGGGCTTAGGAGACAACCCTTACAAGTTTTACACCTCTCTTGAATGATCTCAACACTTAGAAAGAAGGAGGAGAACTCTAGCTTTTACAACACTTTAAGGCCTCAAAGACTCAAGAAAATGTCAAGTTTTCATTGCCCTTTCATGCATGAAATGGTGGGGTTTTTATAGGCCCCAATGAGTTCAAATATGGAGCCTAAAATTGTCCATTCCTGGATTTCTGGGGTCCTGGCGGTAGCATCACCATTACTGGGCGGTACTACCGCTTGCCATTTGATACTGGATTGTACTACCGCTCAGTCTGGGTGGTACCACCACCTGACAACACTCGAAAACCGAGCTATGGCGGTACTATCGCCTAACAGGGGCAGTACCACTGCTGGCAACAATAACTGTCGGCAACAATAATTACCGATGGTACCACCGCTTGACAGGGGCGATACCTGCTAGTTATAGGTGCCCAACAAGCCAATCACGTGAGTGATGGCACGTGTGACTTGATACAGAATATTTTTACTTATTATATTTTGGCATATATCACTTTATAACTATTACATATATGCATAGATATATATTGTGATGTCTTTAGATTTGTACAATGGGAATCGGATCATGATGAGATCACGATAATGAGATCGATTCACCTTTAAACACATATCCTAAATAATCCTAGTCATAGGTTACTCAAGAGGGACATCATGATAACCGGACAGACTGGTGTGCTGTATACCTGTCCATATGATGGATGCAGCTGGTCTCATAGCTGCTCGTGTAGGGACACTAGGGATACAGTACAAGTGCTCATTGGAGAATGAGTTCACTGATTGATCCGCTTACGGAATGCTGGATGGTTGATGATGCCTTATTGTCAAACAATGATTCCATAGTCCTAGTGGTATATCTGGTCCTTAGACTTGAGATACCAAGGATATCCTGTATGAGTGCTCCACTCTTTGATACCAGACTTATAGGTTTGGATGTCCCAGATCTAGTACAGCTGGTCATTGGGAGTGACAGTCGACCTTACGAGGGCTATTGAGTGTCAATAGAGGATCATCCACTCTCGGCGTCATGAGAGGAATATCCCATGTGTTCATGCTCAGAAAAATCCCTAGCCAAGGTCATTCGGGTTGAGAGAGAAAGATTTCTCCGAGGGAATCCATTAGAGTGAGACTCGAGTAGAAACCATATGGGTATGACAGCACCATGCTCGATATACGATCTCAGAGATATTAGATGGATGAAGGACTATAGGTACACCGTAACTGAGGACAGATAGGTCCAATAGATTGGATTCCCCTGTATCGTCTGGGGACTACGGCGTAGTGGCCTTGTACATCCGTAGTCGATAAGTCAACTGAATTATTACAGAGATAATAATTCTCTGAGTTAGAAGGAGTTCTGACAGGTATGACTCGGCCAGCTCGATATTGGGCCTAGAGGGTCACACACATATGGTAGGCATTGCGATAAGTAGAGGTTCAGATATGAGATATCCGACGGAGCTCTTGTCTTATTGGATGCAGATCCAATACCCACTAGGGGAGGACCCATTAGGGTTTGACAGGGGACCTCTATAAATAGAAGGGATTCAGAGCCTCACAGCCTAGAGCCTTTGCTTGCCTCTTCTATTCTCCTCTCCCTCTCCACCTCAAAGCAGGCCTGGAGTTTTGAGGAGCATCGTCACAGCCCTACTGTGTGGATTACTGCTAAAGAGGAGGACGCTTAACCTCCTTCACCCACTCCTAAGGATTTGTAAGGAAATAGGGATATACGATCTCCCTAGGTAACACAATCTATTCTATACGCAGTTTTTCAGTTTCGCGGATTTTACGCACCAATCTTCGCACGACGACGAACATCTCTTTGGAAATCGAGGATTTTGTTTTCTTGTTCTTCCACTGCACATGTGATGTCGCCCCCAAGATTTTCCAACAGTGGTATCAGAGCCAGGTTGTTCGTGCGAATGTTTGTTTTGAACTGCGTGTGTTGTGTTTAGGAAAAACTTTTGACGTCAAAATCGTTGATGCAAAAGCGAGAAAGCGTAGCAACAGTTGCTGCCCTCGATCTGCGTGCGTGCAACGCAACCGTAGGCAGGCAGCACAGGGGCTACGTCTGCAGCAATCGGCCAGCGACCTGCTTGCAGCAGGCTTCCGTCCGGCGGGGCTAGCAGCCCGCGGGCAGAGGCGCCTGTGGGCGCATCTCCCACGGGTAAAGGCGCCTGCGGGCGCATCTCCCGCGGGGTGAGGCGCCATAGGGCAGCAGTGCCTACCGCCGCTGCTCTCGTGGGCGAAAACCCCCCCGTAGGGGCGGCCGCCCGACGGGACAACACCGCCTGCGGGCGTTGCCCCACTGGTAGAACCACCCGCAGAGGCGGCAGCGCCCGCGGGGGTGCCCACCTATAGCGACAGCGCCGCTAGCGGGCGTGCCGCTTGCAGGCGAGGGCGCCTACCACACAGGCCACTGCTAGTAGGGTGGCGGCAGCGACAGCGATAGCAAAGGGGAGTAGGGCATTAGGGTTTTCTGGGCAAATGATAGTTTTGCCCCTCGAAATTTGAGAAATTCCAGTTTCTATCTTTAGTCCAAATTATAAAAATACCCCTATGAATTCAAAAATTTCCTATATGTCCCTGATTTCGTAAAATACTAATTAATTAAAAGGTTTAGATGATTATTATTTTTTATCATTATCTAGTAGGATATAACCATTTACTGATGATTTCTCAAGGTATGGATATGTGTACTTAATGAAGTACAAGTCCGAGGCTTTTGAGAAATTCAAAGAGTATAAGAATGAGATGGAGAACCAGACTGGAAAGAGTATCAAAACTCTTCGATCAGATCGAGGAGGTGAGTACTTATGTATAGAGTTTACTAAATTCCTCAAGGACCATGGGATATTATCCCAATGGATACCTCCTTATACACCTCAGCTCAATGGTGTCTCTAGAAGGAGGAATCATACGCTATTAGATATGGTACGATCCATGATGAGTTTCGCTGACCTATCCATCTTATTCTAGGGATATGCTCTAGAGACCGTAGCTTACCTTCTGAACAGAGTTCCAACTAAGTCGATAGTGTCTACACCATATGAGATATGGAAAGGAAAGAAGTCTGATCTTAAGGTTGTTAAGATTTCGGGCTGCCCTGCCCATGTTAAAAGACACAACCCCGATAAGTTAGAATCGAGAACAGAGCGATGCAAATTTATAGGATACCCCAAGGAAACTTATGGGTATTATTTCTATCATCTCGAGGACCAAAAGGTCTTTGTAGCTAAGAGAGTAGTGTTCCTTGAGAAGGAACACATTCTTGGCATATATAGTGGGAGCATGATAGAGTTGAGCGAGGTTGGAGAACCAAGCTCAAGCACCACTCTACAGCCCGAGTCTGTTCAGCTACCTAATACACAAGTTTCAACTTTACGTAAGTCTGAGAGAGTATCTCATCCTCCTGAGAGATATGTGGGACATATTAGAGGAGAGGATGTTGAGGATATTGATCCTTAGACCTACGAGGAGGCTATTATGAGTATAGACTCCGGGAAGTGGCAAGAAGCCATGAATTCTAAGATGGATTCTATGTACTCCAACAAGGTTTGGAACCTAGTTGATATGCCCGAAGGTATTGTACCCATCGGTTGCAAGTGAATCTTTAAGAAAAAGATCGGAGTAGATGGAAAGGTAGAGACCTATAAAGCAAGGCTAGTGGCTATGGGGTATCGTCAAAGGCAAGGTGTTGACTACGACGAAACCTTCTCACCCGTACCAATGCTAAATTTCATCAGAATTCTATTGGCTATTGCAGCACACTATGATTATGAGATCTGGCAGATAGATGTGAAAACCACATTCCTCAATGGGAACCTCGAGGAGGAGGTGTATATGATGCAACCTGAGGGATTCGTGTCTAAGAACTACCCAAATAAGGTGTGCATGTTTCTTAGATCCATTTATGGACTAAAGCAAGCCTTCCGAAGTTGGAACATAAGATTTGATGAGGCAATCAGATCTTATGACTTCGTTAAGAACGAAGATGAGCCTTGTGTGTACAGGAAGGTAAGTGGGAGCGCTATCACCTTTTTGGTGTTATATGTGGATGACATCTTGATCATTGGGAATGACGTAGGAATTCTATCCACAGTAAAGGCTTGGTTATCTAGACACTTCTCCATGAAGGACTTAGGGGAAGCATCCTATATTTTGGGAATTTGAATCTGTTAGTCATAGGTGCCAAGCAAGCCAATCACGTGTGTTATGGCATGTGTGACTTGATACAGAATCTTTTTGCTTATTATATTTTAGTGTATATCACTTTATAACTATTACATATGTGCATATATATATATATATATATATATATATATATATATATATATATATATATATATATATATATATATATATATATATATATATATATATATATATATATATATATTGTGATGTCCTTGGATTTGTGCAATGGGAATCGGATCGTGATGAGATCACGATAATGAGATCGATTCACCTTTAAACACATATCCTAAATAATCCCTGTCATAGGTTACTCGAGAGGGACATCGTGATAACCGGATGGACTGGTGCACTGTATACCCATCTATATGATGGATGCAGCTGGTTTCATAGCTGCTCGTGTAGGGACACTAGAGATACAGTACAGGTGCTCATTGGAGAATGAGTTCACTGATTGATCCGCTTACGGAATGCTGGATGGTTGATGATGCCTTATTGTCAGACAGCGATTCCGTAGTCCTAGTGGTGTATCTTGTCCTTAGACTTGAGACACCAAGGATATCCTGTATGAGTGCTCCACTCTTTGATACCAGACTTATAGGTTTGGCTGTCCCAGATCTAGTACAGCTGGTCATTGGGAGTGGTAGTCGACCTTACGAGGGCTATTGAGTGTCGATAGAGGATCATCCACTCTCGACGTCATGAGAGGAATATCCCATGTGTTCTTGCTCAGACAAATCCCTAGCCAAGGTCATTCGTGTTGAGAGAGAAAGTGTTCTCCGGGAGAATCTTATTAGAGCGAGACTCGAGTAGAAACCGTATGGGTCTAACAACACCATGATCGATATTCGGTCTTTGGGATATTAGATGGATGAGGGATTATAGGTACACGGTAACTGAGGACAAACAGGTCCAATGGATTGGATTCCCCTGTATTGTCTGGGGACTACGGCGTAGTGGCCTAGTACTTCCGTAGTCGATGAGTCAAGTGAATTATTACAATGATAATAATTCACTGAGTTAGAAGGAGTTCTGACAAGTATGACTCGCAGCCAGCTCGATATTGGGCCTAAAGGGTCACACACATATGGTAGGCATTGCGATGAGTAGAGGTTCAGATATGAGATATCCGACGGAGCCCTTGTCTTATTGGATGCAGATCCAATACCCACTAGGGGAGGACCCATTAGGGTTTTGACAGGGGATCTCTATAAATAGGAGGGATTCAGAGCCTCATAGGCTAGAGCCTTTGCTTGCCTTTCCTATTCTCCTCTTCCTCTCCACCTCAGAGCAGGCCTGGAGTTTTGAGGAGCGTCGTCGCAACCCTGCTGTGTGGATCACCGCTAGAGAGGAGGACGCTTGACCTCCTTCACTCTATCCTAAGGATCTGCAAGGAAACAGGGATATACGATCTCCCTAGGTAGCACAACCTACTCTATACGCAGTTTTAAGTTTCGCGGATTTTGCGCACCAATCTTCACACGACGACGAACATCTCTTTGGGAATCGGGGATTTTGTTTTCTTGTTCTTCCACTGCGCATGTGATGTCGCCCCCATGATTTCCCAACAGAATCTATAGAGATAGATCCAAGAGGATGTCTGGCTTGTCCCAGTCTAAGTACATAGAAACTATTGTCAAAAGGTTTGGCATGGAAAATTCCAAGAGAGGTCTCATACCGATGAGACATGGGATATCGCTTTCTACGAGTATATCCTTAAAGACTCCAGAAGAAAGGGCAAACATGGATATGATACCTTATGCCTCAGCAATAGGGTCTATCATGTATGTCATGCTATGTACTAGACCTGATATAGCGCATCCTCTGAGTGTCACGAGTAGGTATCAGGCGGATCCAGGCTTGGAGCACTCGAAAGCAGTAAAGTGTATCCTTAAGTACTTGAGAAGGACTAAGGATCTTTTACTAGTATATGGAGGTAGTAGCCTTAAGGTTGAAGGCTACACATACTCAAGTTTTCAGTCTGATGTCGATGATAGCAAGGTGAATTCAGGGTGTGTGTACACCTTGACTGGAGGAGCAGTGTGCTGGAAGAGTTCCAAGCAAGATACTACTACTGACTCGACCACAGAGGCGGAGTACATTGCTACATCAGATGTAGCAAAGGAGGGAGTCTGGGTGAAGAAGTTCATCACAGATTTGGGAGTCGTGCCGGGTAGCAAGGAGCCGATCTCCTTATATTACGATAACTTTGGGGCGATTACTAAAATAAGAGAACCTGGGTCTCATCAGAATTGTTCTAAGGAGGTTTGTAGTAATATAAATGACAATAAGATAAACGTAAACCGATTTATAGTGGTTCGGTTATGCGACCTACATCCACTTGCGAAGCCTTCTTCGATGAGGCTCCCAACTACCACTAGCAAATTACTTTAAAGGGGAAGGACAAATACCCCTCTTACAACCTTTTACAAATGGTTCACTCTCTTACAAATTTTCAAAGAGAAAGAAGGAGGTGAACACTCAAGCAATTGAAAACAAGACTTGCTAAAGACTTTGCTAAGGCTTTTTTTTAAATCTATTGCTTTTCTAAAAGTTGTAATCTCAGTTGAGAATTGAGGGGTATTTATAGGCCCCAAGAGGATTCAAATTTAGGCTCTAAATTTTGAATTCTCTTGGGTTTCTGAGGCTACCGGTGCCACCGCCTATTGGTGGCGGTGCCACCGCCTGTTAGTGTCGGACACTGACAGTGTACTGGCGGTGCCATCGCCGGACCTCTCGGGTGCTAGGCGGTGCCACCACTCAGTCTAGCGGTGCCACCGCTTGGTTCTTGGGTTCTAGGCGGTGCCACCACCTAATCTGGCGGTGCCACCGCCTACACTATTTCAGCTCACTGGTTGGGCTCCAAACTTGGCCCAAACCAGTCCGAACTCGGGCCCAATTGGCCCCTACTTGGGTTATAGGATTAACACCTAATCCTAACCCTAATTAATATACTAACTATGAATTTAAAGACATTTCCTAAGCAATTACAAAGTCTGCAAGTCAAGACTTCTTCAGGCGAGCTTCCGGCGAACTTTCGACGGTCTTCCGATAAACTCTCAGAAACCATTATGCGGACTCCCGGCAAGCTCCTAGACTTCACGATTTGACATTGGCGAGTTCCAACGAGCTTCTTCAGCAAGCTCCGATCTTTCTCGGTGAGCTCCGCGAACTTCCAACGAACATTCTGACGAGCTTCCGAAAAACCCTTCGGCAAGCTCCCTACTCATTCTCGGCTAGTTCCTGTAACATTCCCGACGAATCTTCAGACTTTTGTCGAACTCTCGAACTTGCAACGAATCCTTCGCGCTTGACTCTGACCCTTTGTTTCGCTTTATGTCTTTGTCGTTATCGTAGTTAATCCTGCACACACAAGCCAAAACTCTACTCCAATCTAGATAATTATTACAACGCGAATTGACGTTCTGTTGCCCGGCACGTCATTGGTTGGCGCTTCGTCCGATTCTTCAGCGCATCATCCTCTCTTGTGGCTTGTTGCCCAATCGATGGTTGACTTCTACAACCCCGATATCCTTGGCGCAATTCCGCTCTCCTTGGCCCGATGCTCAATGTCCGAAGCGTTCTGCCATCCAATATCCTGACGTGATCTCCTCCGGTGCAACGTCAATTCCTCTTGCTTTAATTCTCTCATCCTGATCGAAGCATCCTACATCACTCAAAATGCAGATTAAATCATAAACACATATCAAGTGGTTTCATCATCAAAATACGAGATTCAACAATCTCCCCCTTTTTGATGATGACAACCACTTGATGACGGAGTTAACCTTAACTCCCGGAGTTTAAACAAACTCCCCCTATCAATTTGACTTATTGATAAAAACTCTTGGATTCAAGAATCCAAGCAATATGTCATCATAAACTTATGCATAACATGTCATATCATCATACTTCTCGCCCTTTATCATCAATAAAAAGGAGAAGTTCCTACTCTCATGTGTTTAGAGATAAAAAGTTACGTACATTGCATGAAAAACATAGTATCAAATTTTATCATCATGCAATCTAGCAATTAAAGATGTGCAAGTTTTGCAAGTTTGCTTTTCTTGAGATAACAACTAATTGCTTCTCTTTAGACTTCAAGCTAGCAATTTTCATGATATGCAAGTTTCAAGCTAGCAAATTTTTGCTTCCTTTGCAATATTTGAGCTAGCAATTTTGCTTCCGTAACAAGTTAGCATGTTTTGTATTTTGAGATAGGGAAGATAGCACATTTGCTTTTTTTTAAGATAGCAACTCTTTTGAGATAGTGATCTTAGCAAATTTTACATCATGCAAGGTAGCAAATTTTTGTGATGTTCAAGATAATAAGTTCTTTCTTCTCTTTTGAGAAGTGCTATTTTTGCTTCCTTTACAAAGTGCAAACTAGCAAAGTGTTTGAAAAAGTGAGCAAGTTTTGCAACATACAAGCTAGTAAAAATTTTGAAAGCAAATACAAGATAGCTTTCTTATTGAAGTGTGTAAGCTATCAATTCTTGCTTCCTATTGTAATGTGCAGGTTGCAAGTCTTGCTTCTTGAGATAGGCAAGATAGTGATGTTCAAGAAGATAACTTTTGCTTCTTGAAATAAGCAAGTTAGCAACCTTTTTACTTAAGATAGGCAAGCTAGCAATCAAGTTTTTGCATCTTCTTGACTTGTGCAAGCTAGCTATCTCCCCCTTTGTCATTGTCAAAAAGAAGGGAAGACCCTTTACATCAATTATGACAAAGGTAAGTATCAATCTTATTTGTGCATCATTATATTTTTAAATTAGAATATGCACATTTTTAAAAACCTTATATTCATTAATGCACGATATTGAATAAATCGATCAACATTATGAGGATATCATACATGATACTAAAATTTTTAACTATTTGTCAACATTTTGATCATGATACCAAACATTCATCATTTAGAGTATTCATGATACAAAACATTAAATCAATATTTATAATACATCATTTTAGCAACAACTCATAGTATTTTAAATCATGATTTACATCATATGTAATACATCACATCATAAGTAGAAAGCACAAGCATTGTATACATCATTGCAAATCATAAATGTTTCATATCATGATGGTATCAATTTGTCAAATTATATCATACCATTCATGATCAAAACTTCTCCCCATTTGTATTTCATGCATAATTTCACTTCATCACATTAGGAGTATCAAGAGGAATTAATTGGGTGATGAGATAAATATTTCACGAATACATGGAATTGTATAAAAAATCATATCATAAGTGTTTCATACATTCATATCATCACACGAAGGAATATAAACAAAAATTAGTGATTAGATATTACTTCATGAATATAATAAAATTCATATAGCATATCATGGTTTATTAGAATTAGTCTTCCTTTTGGTGAATAGCAAAAAGAATAGTAGGAGAGCAAGATCTCAATTCATGCACATCAAATATTCAATCATCAAAATCATGATTTTGTTAGGATCGGAGTGACACTAAGAGGGGGGGGGTGAATTAGTGCAGCGGATTAAAACTTCGGTTTTGATAAATCTTTCGTACGATGAAAAATAATATCAATGGAAATCGATTTTAGAAGCTTGATAACTTAGAAACGTATGGAAGTGTAGTAACTAAGTAGAGAAGTTTGCAGTATGTAAATGGCAAGAGTAGGATGCAAACCAGATAACGCAGCAGTTTTTAAAGTGGTTCGGTCACAATGACCTACATCCACTTGCGAGGCCCCACTTCGATGAGGCTCCCACCTTCCACTAGCAAATCTCTTGAAGGGGAAGGGTAAATTCCCCTCTTATAACTTTTTACAAGCGGTTCACTCTCTTACAGATTTTCAGCAAGAAAGAAGGAGGTGAACACTAGCAAATTGAAAACAAGACTAGCAAAGACTTTTCTAAGACGTTTCTCTTAATCAATTGCTTCTCAAAATGTTGTAATCTCAGCTGAGATTCGAGGGGTATTTATAGGCCTCAAAAGGATTCAAATTTGGGCTCCAAAATTTGAATTCTCTTTGGGTTCCCGATGCTGGGCGGTGCAACTGCCCAGTCTGGTGGTGCCACCGCCAGACCCTTCGGTTCACTGGTTGGGCTTCAAATTTAGCTCAAACCAAGTCTAATTTTGGGCCTAGTTGGCCCCTAACTAGGATATATGATTATCTCTTAATCCTAATCCTAATTACAAGTGAACTATATAACAAAAAAAACATCTTAAGCAAGTTTTCAACCGCGAACGTCGAGTCTTGTTCCGGCGAGCTTTCCGACGAACTTCTTCCGACGGACTCCTAGCAACCTCCCGAACTTGTGATGACTTTAACGAGTATCCGAGCCATCTCGGTGATCTCCGTGAACCTCCGACGATCTCTTCGGCGAACTTCCGAAAATTCCGACAGGTACCCGATTTCTTCTCGGTTGGTTCCGGCAGCATCTCTGACGATTCTTCGGACTCTTAAACGTCCATCGAACTTGACTCCGGTATTCTTGCTTTGTGTTTTCTGATTATCGTAGTTAATCCTGCACACTTAACTCAATAATATGGATTAGATCAATTAATCCATCAATTGATTTTATCATCAAAATCCGAGATTCAACAATCTCCCCCTTTTTGATGATGACAATCAATTGATGAAGGAGTTAAACATAACTCCCCCTATCTATATGCCATATTATGAGAAGATAAAAACACTTGAATTTCATCCCATTGAATTTAAGCATAAACCGATAAGTTCTAACCATAGAACTTATCGTTGTTCTCATTAAGCATAAGTAAATGCGAAACTTCGATGAAAATCATTTTCAAGTCGAATGATAAGAGACAATTTTTACTCTGATAGGAGATAAATATTTTCAACATGAATTTCATGATATACATGTTAGACATGCTTTACTATGATAGGAGATAAAGATTTTCAACATGAATTTCATGATATACATGTTAGATATGCTTTCAATATGATCAATCAATCTTGTGATATTCTTAAAGATTTTGCAAGGCATATAAGACATTCATATCACATAAGCTTTTGCAATTCATATAAGTCATGCTATCAAAGTGGTACAAGTCATCACTTTTCTACCCCTTTGTCATCAACAAAAAGGGAATGAGACTTGAAGTACATAATTTGTGATTATAACATTAGGAATTCAGCATTGATCATACAAAAATTTTATCATTCAAAATTAAGTATGCTAAAATATTTACGCAGAGTTCATCTTAAAGGAAAATTCAACATTCATCCATTTTATCAAATCTCTTCTTTCTAACAAAAATTGTAGATGTACAAGGAAGAGATTGTGATAAAAAAATTTCAAGTAGTAACTCCAATAAGTCAAGATCATAATTCGAATACAAATCCATTCAAATTCAATTCGTCAACTTGAAACTCATAATCAAGCCATCAAAATCAATTTCAAGATTCACAAAATATCATAAAATCATTAATCTTGATCAGATTGGAGCGGTGTTTGACTCAAGATAGGATAAGATAATTTAACATGTCATTTAGAATCGAAAGAGAAGGATCAGATTCGCTGAGGAACGGAGAGAGGATGAAAAACTTTACGTAAAATCCATTCAAACAAGTTTATTCTTAGGGACAATTTAACATACCTAATTCCCTTCTAATGAATTCAAATTGGTCTTCATTCAAAGCTTTTGTAAATATATCTGCTAATTGATGCTTTGTGTCAATGAATTCTAGAACAACATCATTGTTAAGGACATGATCGCGTATGAAATGATGCCTAACGTCGATGTGCTTAGTTCTGGAGTACTGAATTGGATTTTTAGTAAGACATATGACACTACTATTATCACATTTTATAGGAATGTTTTTAAAGTGAATTCCATAGTCTTCTAATGTATTTTTCATCCAAACAACTTGTGCACAGTATGCACTTGCAGTAGTGTATTCGGCTTCCGCTGTAGATAGTGCAACTGAATTTTGTTTCTTGGAAGTCCAAGAAACAAGTGCATGTCCTAAAAATTGGCATGTTCTGGATGTACTTTTTCTATCTATCCTGCATCCGCCAAAATCGGCATCTGCATAAGCTATTAAATCGAATTTTTCAGATTTTGGATACCACAATTCTAAATTTGGAGTTCCTTTAAGATACCTAAATATTCTTTTAACACTTTTAAGATGAGATAATTTAGGATTTGATTGAAACCTAGCGCAAAGTCCTACACTAAATATAATATACGGTCTAGTCGCGATGAGGTAGAGTAGACTACCTATCATTCTCCTATATGTTTTCTGATTGAAATTTTCACTATTTTCATCCATATCTAACTTAGTCATAGTACTCATAGGGGTGTTTATTGCTTTTGAATTATCCATGTTAAATCGTTTTAATAATTCTAATGTATATTTAGATTGGTTAAGAAATATACCATCACTAAGTTGTTTAATTTGTAATCCTAAAAAGAAAGTTAATTCACCCATTAAACTCATTTCAAATTCATGACTCGTACATTTGGCAAATGATTCACATAGTGATTTATTAGAAGAGCCAAAAATAATATCGTCAACATAAATTTGCATAATAAGAAAATTATTTTCAAAATGTTTAATAAACAATGTAGTATCAACATTGCCTTTGGTAAAATTATTTAAAATAAGAAAGGAACTAAGCCTTTCATACCAAGCTCTAGGAGCTTGTTTCAAGCCATAGAGAGACTTAGTCAATTTGAATACATGATTAGGAAGAAGAGAATTTTCAAATCCAGGAGGTTGTTCGACATATACTTCTTTGGAAATAAAACCATTCAAGAAGGAACTTTTGACATCCATTTGAAATATTTTAAAATCATTACTACTAGCATAGGCAAGGAGCATCCTTATGGCTTCTAATCGAGCCACGGGAGTGAAGGTTTCTTCGTAATCGATACCTTCTTCTTGGTTGAAACCTTTGGCCACTAATCTAGCCTTGTTTCTAACCACGATACCATTTTCGTCTTGCTTGTTTCTAAAGACCCATTTAGTACCAATGACTAAATGGTCACTAGGTCTAGGAACAAGCTTCCATACCTTATTCCTCTCAAATTGATTCAATTCCTCTAGCATTGCAATAACCCAAAAATCATCTTTTATGGTCTTGTCAATGCATTTAGGTTCGATTTGAGAAAGGAAGGCGGTGTTAGCACAAAAATTCTTGAAAGAGGAACGAGTTTGAACCCCTTTTGATGTATCTCCTATAATTAGCTCCTTTGGATGAGCATCTATATACTTCCATGCCTTAGGTTAGGAAATTTCGGAAGAAGGTGCATCCAAGTTGCTATTTTGAGGACGGGGTTCATTTAAATTCAAATTATCAAAACCAAGATCATCATCAAAATTATTTTTCTTTAAATTAGAAATTTCATTAAAAACTACATGAATAGACTCTTCTATTACTAAGGTTCTTTTGTTAAAAACCCGAAAAGCCTTAGAAACGGAAGAGTAACCAAGAAAGATGCCTTCATCGGATTTAGCATCAAATTTTTCTAAGGCATCCCTTTCATTCAAAATGAAGCATTTACAACCGAAAACTTTAAAATAGGAAATATTTAGTTTTTTTTTATTCCATAATTCATAGGGAGTTTTTGATAAGGATGGTCTTATTAGGACTCTATTCATGATGTAGCAAGCCGTATTTATGGCTTCGGCCCAAAAATACTTAGGTAAAATATGTTCATTTAACATAGTTCTTTCCATTTCTTGTAGGTTTCTATTTTTTCTTTCAACTACTCTATTTTGTTGGGGATTCCTCGGAGTGGAGAAGTTGTGATTGTATCCATTAACTTCACAAAAATTTTGAAAGTCACGGTTTTGAAATTCGCTACCGTGATCACTCTGAATTGATGAAATCATGAAACCCTTTTTGTTTTGAGTGAGTTTACAAAATTTAGAGAAACACTTGAAACAATCACTTTTGTGAGCTAAGAAATAGGTCCAAGTGTATCTAGTATAGTCATCCACAATTACAAACACATATTTGCTTCCCCCTAGACTTGTCATGTCAATTGGTCCAAATAAGTCCAAATGAATCAATTGTAATGGTCTAGTGGTGCTAATTTGAGTTTTTGGTTTGAAACTAGTTTTTATTTGTTTACCTAGTTGACATGCATCGCATACTTTGTCCTTAATAAACTTTATATTTGGAATTCCTCGTACTAATTCTCTAGATGAGATCTTAGATATTAGTTTCATGCTTGCATGACCTAGTCTCCTATGCCAAAGCCAAGCATCATCATTTAAAGCGGAGAAGCACATTTCATTACTTAGTTCATCAAGGTTGATGGTGTAGACATTATTTTGTTTTAATGCAATCATAGTTATGTTATGGTTTAGTTTTTCAATAATACACGCATTTGATTCAAATCTAACGATATAACCTTTATCGCATAATTGACTAACACTTAAGAGATTATGTTTTAATCCATCAACTAGTAAGACAACATCAATAGAAAATTTTAATTTGTTACCTATGGTTCCCTTGCCAATGATTTTACCTTGGTTGTTGTCTCCGAAGGTGATGTACCCTTCTTCTTTGCTAGTGAGCATAGAGAAATGAGATGGATCTCCAGTCATATGTCTTGAGCATCCACTATCTAGATACCATCTCTTGCTCCTAGCTTGTGATGGTGTATGTTTCTACAAGAAGGGATTATTTTTAGGTACCCATTTTCTTTTGGGTGCCTTAAAAACTGATTTATCTTGTTCATCATATTGCATAGAATTGATCATGGTTCCTTTAGGAACCCAAATTAGTTTGTTCGGACTAATTTTCTTAAATAGACATTTATAAGTTTTATGTCCATATTTGCAACAAAAGTTGCAATTGCTTTGGTGCCGAACATGTAAGACGGGGCCTTTAATGAAAGTGGTTGGATTTTGGTGAGGACTTCTCACAAATTCGATTCCACTTCTTTTAGGAACGTGACCCTTATTTGTAAGGATCATGTTCAAAGATTTGCTACCAACCTCGAATTTCTTCAAGGTGTCCTTAAGTAGCAAGTTCTCCTTTTGGAGAGATTCTAGATCATGACATTTTATACATGGAGCTAAACTATCATGATATTCAGTTTTTAATTTATCGATATCACAAGTGAGACAATCATGCTCCTTTTTTAGCAATTTGTATTTTCTACTAATTGTCTTACATTCATCAAATAACTCATGGAAAGCATTTAATAATTCATGATAAGGTAAATCTGCATTAATTAAATATGTTACCTCTTCTCCGATGGCCATTAGGGCGTAATGAGCAACTTGCTCGGTGTTGGACTCCTCTTCTTCGGACGCGCTTGAATCATCCCACGTTGCCTTGAGCGCCTTCTTCTTTGATGTTCTCTTTTTGGCTTGAGGACAATCGTTCTTGTAGTGTCCCGGTTTTTTGCATTCATAGCAAATCACTTGGTCCTTCTTGTGTTCGAACTTATTTTTTGTATTATTTTAAAATTTGTTCTTTCTTAAATATTTTTTAAATTTTTGAGTCAAAAGTGCAATGTCATTGTCACTGTCCTCATCACTTGATGTTCCTTTCAAGTGGTCTTCTTGTGATGTGAGTGCCATATCCTTCCTGTTCTTTGGAAGGAGGTTCTCGAGCTCGTCATAAGCTTGACATGTTATTTCATAGGTCATTAGAGACCCAATAAGTTCTTCAAGAGGGAATGTTTTAAGGTCTTTGGCCTCTTGAATTGCCGTAACTTTTGGATCCCAACTTTTAGGAAGGGATCTTAAGATTTTAGTTACTAGTTCAAAGTAAGTAAAATCTTTACCAAGAGCTTTGAGTCCATTGATGACATACGTGAACCGGGTGTACATGTCTCCGATGGACTCACTTGGTTTCATTCGGAAAAGTTCGTAAGAGTGCACAATGATATTGATTTTGGACTCTTTCACTCGGCTAGTGCCTTCATAAGTGACCTCAAGAGTTCTCCAAATATCAAAAGCCAAATCACAAATTGAAACACGATTAAATTCATTTTTGTCTAGTGCACAAAACAAGGCATTCATAGCCTTTGCGTTTAAAGCAAAAATCTTCTTCTCCGATTCATTCCATTCGCTCATCGGAAGAGAAGATTTTTGAAATCCGTTTTCAACAATAGTCCAAAGCTCGAAATCCATGGAAATGAGGAAGATCCTTATATGAGTCTTCCAATAAGTATAATCCGACCCAATAAAGAAGGGTGGACGTGTGATAGAATGACCCTCATGCATGCCGGAGTAAGTGATCTCTCTTGGGTATTAAACCAAATACAAGAGTGAGCCTAGCTATGATACCAATTGTTAGGATCGGAGCGGCACTAAGAGGGGGGGGGGTGAATTAGTGCAGCGGATTAAAACTTCGGTTTTGATAAATCTTTCGTATGATGAAAAGCAATATCAATGGAAATCGATTTTAGAAGCTTGATAACTTAGAAACGTATGGAAGCGTAGTAACTAAGTAGAGAAGTTTGCAGTATGTAAATGGCAAGAGTAGGATACAAACCAAATAACATAGTAGTTTTTAAAGTGGTTCGGTCATAATGACCTACATTCACTTGCGAGGCCCCTCTTCGATGAGGCTCCCACCTTCCACTAGCAAATCTCTTGAAGGGGAAGGGTAAATACCCCTCTTACAACTTTTTACAAGCGGTTCACTCTCTTACAAATTTTCAGCAAGAAAGAAGGAGGTGAACACTAGCAAATTGAAAATAAGAATAGTAAAGACTTTTCTAAGACCTTTCTCACAATCAATTGCTTCTCAAAAAGTTGTAATCTCAGCTGAGATTTGAGGGGTATTTATAGGCCTCAAGAGGATTCAAATTTGGGCTCCAAAATTTGAATTCTCTTTGGGTTCCCGATGCTGGCGGTGCCACCGCCTATCAGTGTCAGACACTAACAATAGACGGGCGGTGCCACCGCCCAGCTCTCGGGTGCTGGGCGGTACCACCGCCCAGCTCTCGGGCGCTGGGCGGTACCACCGCCTGGCTCTCGGGCGCTGGGCGGTGCAACCGCCCAGTCTGGTGGTGCCACCGCCAAACCCTTCGGTTCACTGGTTGGGCTTCAAATTTAGCCAAAACCAAGAATAATTTCGAGCTCAATTGGCCCCTAACCAGGATATAGGATTATCTCTTAATCCTAATCCTAATTACATGTGAACTACATAACAAAAAAAACATCCTAAGCATGTTTTCAACCGCGAACGTTGAGTCTTGTTCCGGCGAGCTTTCCGACGGACTCCCAGCAAGCTCCCGAACTTGTGATGACTTTAACGAGTAGCCGAGCCTTCTCGGTGATCTCCGTGAACCTCCGACGATCTCTTCGGCGAACTTCCGAAAATTTCGACAGATTCCCAATTTCTTCTCGGTTGGTTCCGACAGCATCTCCGACGATTCTTCGGACTCTTAAACGTCCATCGAACTTGACTCTGGTTTTCTTGCTTTGTGTTTTCTGGTTATCGTAGTTAATCCTGTACACTTAACTCAATAATATGGATTAGATCAATTAACCCATCAAATGATTTTATCATCAAAATCCGATATTCAACAGATTTATCTAGAAAATTCTCCTCTTTAAATATTCAAAGAGAGAATCATGATGAACATTCTTGGTTTACATAAAGTTTCAAAACATAATTATCAAGATCATGAATACTAAAAGACTAAAACATTTCGACAAATCTCCTTTTAAATAGAAAACAATCTTGATTCATAAAGGATTTCATGTTATAAATTTCAAGAGATCAAGATCGTGATTTAGATAAAAATTTATTCAAATTTAAATCATCAAAATCACTGTCAAAATCCAAGAGACTCACAAAGATTATACAAATGGATTCATCAAAATCAATAAGATTGAGCAAAATAATTTTTAAGAATGTTTCCCTCTTTTCGATTGTTTCAAAACAATATGATTTTGTTTTATTTATGCCAAATAAAAACATGTTTCATGTTTAAAACCGAAAGAGTAAGATTTATTACAACAAAGATCAATAAGGTATTTTCATTATGGTAAAAATCAATAATCCATAAATCGTAAGATTCATCATGCATAATTTCGAGATTTATTAAGCACGATCAATATGCATTACTTCAAATCAAACATGATTTCATTTATTTTCAAAATATTTATCATGATATAGCATATAAGCCAAAGAAACTATTAAACATAAAACATATTCATCAATGATGATTTCATTGAGTATAAAGTATTTTCAACCAAAATCATTTGTTATTTGTTGTAGTCATACATTTTTCTTTTTAGATAAATCTATCTTTTCATGCTTAGTTTGTATACAAATGTCGTGCATCATTTTCGAAAGCAACTTTCATCATGGTATCAATCGATAATCCATAAATCGTAAAAGATCATTATGGAAATCATCAATAATCAATAAACTATAAATTACCCAAAACTCATCATCATCATGCATGGCTTCAAAAAATAAATTTATTAGGCATGATATCATATTTCATAAGGCAGTTTTAATCAAAATCATTTTGTTTATCATAAACATACAATTTTGATGATTATTTTCAAAATTACTAGAATGATAAGCATGATTTCTATTTTTTTTATTTTCATGTAATTAATCCTAAACTAAATTAAAAATAACTCATGAAAAGAATTATGTAATTTCAAAATAATTCAAGAGAGTTGAGTTACTTACCTTGTAGTCGAAGATCGTCAAAGCCCAATTCGCCGTTTCACCTTTGGAAGTTTTTGATTCATCCTTGGTTACCTTCCTCTTCTTTGGCCTCTTCCTCTGTTCAAGTTCATTGTTTGTTTTAGATTTTTGTTTAATAAACTTATTAAGATTTAGTGTTCGAAGTTCAAGTTCATCATTGTCCTCATCACTTGAGTCATCGCTCAAGTGGTATTCATTTATCCAGAGTTTCAAATCCTTCCTGTTCTTTGGAAGGTGATTTTGTTCATCATGTTCCTCATATGTATTGTGCACCATTTCATATGTTATCAACGAACCAATTAGTTCTTCAAGTGGAAAAATATTTAAATCTTTTGTTTTTTGTATTACGGTTATTTTAGGATCCCACCTTTTTGGAAGGGATCTTAAGATCTTTCTTACAAGATCAAAATTCGAAAAAGATTTACCAAGAACTCTTAGATTATTGACGACATCCATGAAACGGGTGTACATGTCGCCTATAGTCACGCTTGGTTGCATTCGAAAAAGCTCAAAATCATGTAATAAAATGTTAACTTTCGAGTCTTTGACTCTACTAGTTCCCTCGTGCATGATTTCAAGTGTTCGCCAAATATCAAAAGTCGTTTCGCATGTAGAAATCTGATTGAACTCATTTTTGTCCAAAGCGCAAAATAAGGCATTCATAGCCTTTGCGTTTAAAGAAAACATCTTCTTCTCCAAATCATTCCAATGGTTCATTGGAAGAGAAAATATTTCAAATCCATTTTCGACTATGTGTCCTAAATTCAAATCCAAAGAAAGTAAGAAAACTCTCATTTGATTTTTCCAATAAGTGTAGTCCGTCCCATTGAAAAAGGGAGGACGAATGAGAGAGTGACCCTCTTAAAAGCTGTAAAGAGCCATTTCTATTTGGGTGTTAAACAAAAGTAGAAAACCATGGTTCTGATACTAATTGTTAGGATTAGGGCGGCACTAAGAGGGGGGGGGGGGTGGTGAATTAGTGCAGCGGTAAAGTACGATAAACTTTTGACGATTTAAACACTTTCGGAAACTTCGTACGATAAAAGTAACGTTTCGTTTGAAACTTTTTCGATTGTGTTTTAACTTGAAGGCATACGTAAGGAGACAAAGAAGTAGAGCATCAAAGTGAAGATGGTTTGAAGTAATATAAATGACAATAAGATATACCCAAACCGATTTATAGTGGTTCGGTCATGCGACCTACATCCACCTACGAAGCCTTCTTCGATGAGGCTCCCAACTTCCACTAGCAAATCACTTTGAAGGGGAAGGACAAATACCCCTCTTACAACCGTTTACAAGTGGTTCACTCTCTTACAAATTTTCAAAGTGAAAGAAAGAGGTGAACACTCAAGCAATTGAAAACAAGATTTGCTAAAGACTTTGCTAAGGCTTTTTTCCAAATCTTTTGCTTTTCCAAAAGTTATAATCTTAGCTAAGAATTGAGGGGTATTTATAGGCCCCAAGAGGATTTAAATTTGGGCTCTAAAGTTTGAATTCTCTTAGGTTTCCGAGGCTGGCGGTGCCACTGCCCAATCCGGCGGTGCCACCACCGGACCTCTTTGGTGTTGGTCGGTGCCACCGCTCAGTCCAACAGTGCCACCGCTTGGTTCTCGGGTTCTAGGCGGTGCCACCACCTAATCTGGCGGTGCCACCGCCTACACTATTTCAGCTCACTGGTTGGGCTCCAAACCTGGCCCAAACCAGTCCGAACTCAAGCCCAATTGGCCCCTACTTGGGTTATAGGATTAACACCTAATCCTAACCCTAATTAACATACTAACTATGAATTCAAAAATATTTCCTAAGCTATTACAAAGTCTGCAAGTCAAGACTTCTTTTGGCGAGCTTTTGGCGAACTTTCGGTGGTCTTTCGATAAACTCTCGGAAACCATTCTGCGGACTCCCGGCAAGCTCCTATACTTCACGATTTGATCTTGGCGAGTTCCAATGAGCTTCTTCAGCAAGCTCCGATCTTTCTTGGTGAGCTCCGCGAACTTCCAACGAACTTTTCGATGAGCTTTCGAAAAACCCTTCGGCAGGCTCCCTACTCATTCTCGGCTAGTTCCGGCAGCATTCCCGACGAACCTTCGGACTTCCGTCGAACTCTCGAACTTGCAACGAATCCTTCGCGCTTGACTCTGACCCTTTGTTTCGCTTTATATCTTCGTCGTTATCATAGTTAATCCTGCACACACAAGCCAAAACTCTACTCCGATCTAGATAATTATTACAACGCTAATTGACATTTTGTTGCCCGGCATGTTATTGGTTGGCGCTTCGTCCGATTCTTCAGCGCATCGTCCTCTCTTACGGCTTGTTGCCCAATCGATGGTTGACCTCCGCAACCCCGATATCCTTGGCGCAATTTCGCTCTCCTTGGCCCGACGCCCGACGTCTAAAGTATTTTGCCGTCCAATATCCTGACGTGATCTCCTCTAGTGCAATGTCAATTCCTCTTGCTTTAATTATCTCATCCTGATCGAAGCATCCTACGTCACTCAAAACGCAGATTAAATCATAAACACATATCTAGTGGTTTCATCATCAAAATACGAGATTCAACAATCTCCCTCTTTTTTAGGATGACAACCACTTGATGACGGAGTTAAACAAACTCCCCCTATCAATTCGGCTTATTGATAGAAACTCTTGGATTCAAGAATCCAAGCAATATGTCATCATAAACTTATGCATAACATGTTAGTTATCATACTTCTCCCCCTTTGTCATCAACAAAAAGGAGAAGTTCCTACTCTTATGTATTTAGAGATAAAAAGTTCCATACATTGCATGAAAAACATAATATCAAATTTTATCATCATGCAATCTAGCAATTAAAGATGTGTAAGTTTAGCATGTTTGCTTTTCTTGAGATAACAACTAATTGCTTCTCTTTAGACTACAAGCTAGCAATTTTCATGATATGCAAGTTTCAAGCTAGCAAATTTTTGCTTCCTTTGCAATGTATGAGATAGCAATTTTGCTTCTGTAACAAGTTAGCATGTTTTGTATTTTGACATAGGCAAGATAGCACATTTGCTTTTTTTTGAGATAGCAACTCTTTTGAGATAGTGATCTTAGCAAATTTTACTTCATGCAAGGTAGCAAATTTTTGTGATGTTCAAGATAGTAAGTTCTTTCTTCTCTTTTGAGAAGTGCTATTTTTGCTTCCTTTACAAAGTGCAAACTAGCAAAGTGTTTGAAAAAGTGAGCAAGTTTTGCAACATGCTAGTAAAAATTTCGAAAGAAAATACAAGATAGCTTTCTTATTGAAGTGTGTAAGCTATCGATTCTTGCTTCCTATTGTAATGTGCAGGTTGCAAGTCTTGCTTCTTGAGATAGGCAAGATAGTGATGTTCAAGAAGACAACTTTTGCTTCTTGAAATAAGCAAGTTAGCAATCTTTGTTACTTAAGATAAGCAAGCTAGCAATCAAGTTTTTGCATCTTCTTGACTTGTGCAAGCTAGCTATCTCCCCCTTTGTCATTGTCAAAAAGAAGGAAAGACCCTTTACATCAATTATGACAAAGGTAAGAATCAATCTTATTTGTACATCATCATATTTTCAAATTAGAATATGCACTTTTTCAAAAACCTTATATTCATTCATGCACGATATTGAATAAATCGATCAACATTATGAGGATATCATACATGATACTAAAAATTTTAACTATTTGTCAACATTTTGATCATGATACCAAACATTCATCATTTAGAGTATTCATGATACAAAACATTAAATCAATATTTATAATACATCATTTTAGCAACAACTCATAGTATTTTAAATCATGATTTACATCATATGTAATACATCACATCATAATTAAAAAGCACAAGTATTGCATACATCATTGCAAATCATAAATGTTTAATATCATGATGGTATCAATTTGTCAAATTATATCCTACCATGCTTGATCAAAACTTCTCCCGATTTGTATTTCATGCATAATTTCAGTTCATCACAGTAGGAGTAACAAGAGGAATTAATTGGGTAATGAGATAAATATTTCACGAATACATGGAATTGTATAAAAAATCATATCATAAGTGTTTCATTCATTCATATCATCACATGAAGGAATATAAACAAAAATTAGTGATGAGATATTACTTCATGAATATAATAAAATTCATATAGCATATCATGGTTTATTAGAATTAGTCTTCCTTTTGGTGAATAGCAAAAAAAATAGTAGGAGAGCAAGATCTCAATTCATGCACATCAAATATTCAATCATCAAAATCATGATTCATCTAGAAAATTCTCCTATTTAAATATTCAAAGAGAGAATCATGATGAACATTCTTGGTTTACATAAAGTTTCAAAACATAATTATCAAGATCATGAATACTAAAAGACTGAAACATTTCGATAAATCTCTTTTTAAATAGAAATCATTATCAAAATCCAAGAGATTCACAAAGATGATACAAATGGATCCACCAAAATCAATAAGATTGAGCAAAATATTTTCAAGAATGTTTCCCTCTTTTCGATTGTTTCAAAATATATGATTTTGTTTCATTTATGCCAAATAAAAATAGGTATCATGTTTAAAACCAAAAGAGTAAAATTTTTTACAACAAAGATCAATAAGGTATTTTAATTATGGTAAAAATCAATAATCCATAAATCGTAAGATTCATCATGCATAATTTCGATATTTATTAAGCATGATCAATATGCATTACCTCAAATCAAACATGATTTCATTTATTTTCAAAATATTTATCATGATATAGCATATAAGCCAAAGAAACTATTAAACATAAAACATATTCATCAATGATGGTTTCATTGAGTATAAAGTATTTTCAACTAAAATCATTTGTTATTTGTTGTAGTCATACATTTTTCTTTTTAGATGAATCTATCTTTTCATGCTTAGTTTGCATACAAAAGTCGTGCATCATTTTCGAAAGCAACTTTCATCATGGTATCAATCGATAATCCATAAATCGTAAAAGATAATTATGGAAATCATCAATAATCAATAAACTATAAATTACCCAAAACTCATCATCATCATGCATAGCTTCAAAAAATAAATTTATTAGGCATGATATCATATTTCATAAGGCATTTTTAATCAAAATTATTTTGTTTATCATAAACATACAATTTTCATGATTATTTTCAAAATTACTAGAATGATAAGCATGATTTCTAATTTTTTTTATTTTCATGTAATTAATCCTAAACTAAATTAATAATAACTAATGGAAAGAATTATGTAATTTTAAAATAATTCAAGTGAGTTAAGTTACTTACCTTGTAGTCGAAGCTCGTCAAAGCCCAACTCATCGTTTCACCTTTGGAAGTTTTTGATTCATCCTTGGTTACCTTCCTCTTCTTTTGCCTCTTCCTCCGTTCAAGTTCATTGTTTATTTTAGATTTTTATTTAATAAACTTATTAAGATTTAGTGTTCGAAGTTCAAGTTCATCATTGTCGTCATCACTTGAGTCATTGCTCAAGTGGTATTCATTTGTCCGGAGTTCCAAATCCTTCTTGTTCTTTGGAAGGTGATTTTGTTCATCATGTTCATCATGTGTATTGTGTACCATTTCATATGTTATCAACGAACCAATTAGTTCTTCAAGTGGAAAAATATTTAAATCTTTTGTTTCTTGTATTGCGGTTATTTTAGGATCCCACCTTTTTGGAAGGGATCTTAAGATCTTGCTTACGAGATCAAAATTCAAAAAAGATTTACCCAGAACTCTTAGATTATTGACGACATCCGTGAAACGAGTGTACATGTCACCTATAGTCTCGCTTGGTTGCATTCGAAAAAGCTCAAAATCATGCATTAAAATGTTAACTTTCGAGTCTTTGACTCTACTAGTTCCCTCGTGTGTGATTTCAAGTGTTTGCCAAATATCAAAAGTCGTTTCGCATGTAAAAATCTGATTGAACTCATTTATGTCCAAAGCGCAAAATAAGGAATTCATAGCCTTTGCGTTTAAAGAAAACATCTTCTTCTCCAAATCATTCCAATGGTTCATTAGAAGAGAAGACATTTCAAATCCATTTTCGACTATTTGCCATAAATTCAAATCCAAAGAAAGTAAGAAAACTCTCATTCGATTTTTCCAATAAGTGTAGTCTGTCCGATTGAAAAAGGGAGGACGAATGAGAGAGTGACCATCTTGAAAGTCATAAAAAGCCATTTATATTTGGGTGTTAAACCAAAGTAGAAAACCATGGCTCTGATACCAATTGTTAGGATCGGAGCGGCACTAAGGGGGGGGGGTAAATTAGTCCAGCGGTAAAGTACAATAAACTTTTGACGATTTAAACACTTTTAGAAACTTCGTACGATAAAAGTAACGTTTCGTTTGAAACCGTTTCGATTGCGTTGTAACTTAAAGGCATACGTAAGAAGGAGAGAAAGAAGTAGAGCATTAAAGTGAAGATGGTTTGCAGTAATATAAATGACAATAAGATAAACGCAGACCGATTTATTGTGGTCGGTCATGCGACCTACATCCACTTGCGAAGCTTTCTTCGATGAGGCTTCCAACTTCTACTAGCCAATCACTTTGAAGGAGAAGAAAAAATATCCCTCTTACAACCTTTTACAAGTGGTTCACTCTCTTATAAATTTTCAAAGAGAAAGAAGGAGGTGAACACTCAAGCAATTGAAAACAAGACTTGCTAAAGACTTTGTTAAGGCTTTTTTTTAAATCTATTGCTTTTCCAAAAGTTGTAATCTCAGCTGAGAATTGAAGGGTATTTATAGGCCCCAAGAGGATTCAAATTTGGGCTCCAAATTTTGAATTCTCTTGGGTTTCCTAGGCTGGTGGTGCCACCGCCTGTCGGTGGCGGTGCCACCGCCTATCAGTGTCGGACACTGATAGTGTACTGGCGGTGCCACCACCGGACCTCTCGGGTGCTAGGCGATGCCACCGCTCAGTCCAGCGGTGCCACCGCTTGGTTCTCGGGTTCTAGGCGGTGCCACCGCCTAATCTGGCGGTGCCACCGCCTACACTATTTCAGCTCATTGGTTGGGCTCCAAACGTGGCCCAAACCAGTCCGAACTCGGGCCCAATTGGCCCCTACTTGGGTTATAGGATTAACATATAATCCTAACCCTAATTAATATACTAACTACAAATTTAAATACATTTCCTAAGCCATTACAAAGTCTGCAAGTCAAGACTTCTTCTAGAGAACTTTCGGCGGTCTTCCGATAAACTCTCGGAAACCATTCTACGGACTCCCGGCAAGCTCCTAGACTTCACGATTCGATCTTGGCGAGTTCCAACGAGCTTCTTCAGCAAGCTCTGATCTTTCTCGGTGAGCTCTGCGAACTTCCAACGAACTTTCCGACGAGCTTCCGAAAAACCCTTCGGCAAGCTCCCTACTCATTCTCGGCTAGTTCCAGCAGCATTCCCAACGAACCTTCGGACTTCCGTCGAACTCTCGAACTCGCAACGAATCCTTCGCGCTTGACTCTGACACTTTGTTTCGCTTTTTATCTTCGTCGTTATCGTAGTTAATCCTGCACACACAAGCCAAAACTCTACTCCGATCTAGACAATTATTACTATGCAAATTGACATTCTGTTGCCCAGCATGTCATTGGTTGGCGCTTCGTCTGATTCTTCAGTGCATCGTCCTCTCTTGCGGCTTGTTGCCCAATCGATAGTTGACCTCCGCAACCCTGATATCCTTGGTGCAATTCCGCTCTCCTTGGCCCAATGCCCGACATCCGAAGCGTTCTGTTGTCCAATATCCTGACGTGATCTCCTCTGGTGCAATGTCAATTCCTATTACTTTAATTGTCTCATCTTGATCGAAGCATCTTGTGTCATTCAAAAGGCAGATTAAATCATAAACACATATCAAGTGGTTTCATCATCAAAATATGAGATTCAACATGATGGGGATCAAACACATAGGTGATTGGCTTTAGGTCAAGTGGGAGATTGCTAGTCATAGGTGCCCAACAAACCAATCACGTAAGTGATGGCATGTGTGACTTGATACAGAATCTTTTTGCTTATTATATTTTGGCATATATCACTTTATAACTATTGCATATATGCATATATATATATTGTGATGTCCTTGGATTTGTGCAATAGGAATCGGATCATGTGAGATCATGATAATGAGATCGATTCACCTTTAAACACATATCCTAAATAATCCCGGTCATAGGTTACTCGAGAGGGACATCGTGATAACCGGACAGACTGGTGTGCTATATACCTGTCCATATGATGGATGCAGTTGGTCTCATAGCTGCTCATGTAGGGACACTAGGGATACAGTACAGGTGCTCATTGGAGAATGAGTTCACTATTGATCCGCTTACGGAATGCTGGATGGTTGATGATGCCTTATTGTCAGATAGTGATTCCGTAGTCCTAGTGGTATATCTGCTCCTTAGACTTGAGACACCAAGGATGTCCTGTATGAGTGCTCCACTCTTTGATACCAAATTTATAGGTTTGACTGTCCCAGATCTAGTATAGTTGGTCATTGGGAGTGGTAGTCGACCTTACGAGGGCTATTGAGTGTCGATATAGGATTATCCACTCTCGGTGTCATGAGAGGAATATCCCATGTGTTCTTGCTCAGAAAAATCCCTAGCTAGGGTCATTCGGGTTGAGAGAGAAAGATTTCTCCGAGAGAATCCATTAGAGCAAGACTCGAGTAGAAATCGTATGGGTCTGACAGCACCATGCTCGATATACGGTCTCAAGGATATTAGATGGATGAAGGACTATAGGTACACGGTAACTGAGGACAGACAGGCCCAATGGATTGGATTCCCCTGTATCGTCTGGGGACTACGGCGTAGTGGCCTTGTACATCCGTAGTCGATAAGTCAAGTGAATTATTACAGAGATAATAATTCACTGAATTAGAAGGAGTTTTGACAGGTATGACTCGGCCAGCTCGATATTGGGCCTAGAGGGTCACACACATATGGTAGGCATTACGATGAATAGAGGTTCGGATATGAGATATCCGATGGAGCCCTTATCTTATTGGATGCAGATCCAATACCCACTAGGGGAGGACCTATTAGGGTTTGACAGGGGACCTTTATAAATAAGAGGGATTCAGAGCCTCATAGGCTAGAGCCTTTGCTTGCCTATTCTATTCTCCTCTCCCTCTCCACCTCAGAGCAGGCCTAGAGTTTTGAGGAGTGTCGTCGCAGCCCTGCTATGTGGATTACCGCTAGAGAGGAGGACGTTTGACCTCCTTCACCCTCTCCTTAGGATATGTAAGGAAACAGGGATATACGATCTCCCTAGGTAACACAATCTATTATATATGCAGTTTTTCAGTTTCGTGGATTTTGCGCACCAATCTTCGCACGACGACGAACATCTCTTTGGGAATCGGGGATTTTGTTTTCTTGTTCTTCTGCTGCACATGTGATGTCGCCCCCAAGATTTTCCAACAGTACCATCACCCAGAATTCTTGGGAGACCGAGTTTCCCAGGCGATGCCACAATTGGCCAGGAATTCAAGGGCCGAATGGGCTATTCCATTCGGTCCAATTTGGGTCTGTTAAGGGCCCAATTGGCCCCTAATTAAGTTAGTGGGATTACCTCCCAATGCTAACTTAATCTATATTCTAACTATGACAATTAAGACATCATTACTACAATTCGTGTTCCGGTGCATCAATCACTTCTTCCGGCGTACTTCCGGCGTACATCCGATGAACTCTCGGCGATGCTCCGGCGGACTCCCAACAAGCTCCTAGACTTTGCGATGATCTTCTTGGGAAGTTCCGATGAGCTTCTATGGCAAGCTCCTAGACTTCTTGGCTGGTTCCCGCAAAACTTCCGATGAACGTTTGGACTTTCGATGAACTCTCGAACTCCTAACGTGATCTTGATCTTGACTCCGGCATAACACCTGCTGAAATGTCTTACTGCCATCATAGTTAATTCTGCACACTTTTCTCAACATATAGATTAGATAAAAAGATGACAATTGATTTCATCAGCAAAATCGAGATTCAACAATCTTCCTCTTTTTTATTATGACAATCAATTGATGACGGAGTTAACCTTAACTCCGTTAACCTTAGCTCCCCCTATCTATATGCCATACTTGAGTAAAGTCATTCTTGAATTCAAAGCCTTTGAATTTAAGAGACATATTGATAAGTTAAGTTCATTTAAATTTATCAATACACCCCTCATGATTCCTATCATAATGTGACTTTCTGAAAATGATGTCAAGGCATGACATCCATTTTCAAGTCTTATATTTCAAATATGAAGGATAACAATCATAGCAATTCATTCTATGGCAAGATATCAATTTGTAATATTTCAAATTAAGCTCTAGATATCTTATCATAATGCAAACATTTCAAGTGTAAAATTGCATATATTTATCATCAATTTACCACATATTTATCCCCCTTTGTCATCAACAAAAAGGAGAACAGTTCAACAGTATATGTAATTGTGGTAAAAATTCATGTTATTTTTCAACTTGTAAAGAAATTCATACCAATTATTTTGCAAGCATTCATGACATGATATCATTCATTAACTTCTTTCCTTTTACTTATCATCAAAACTTTGCATGAAGAAGGAAAGAAGGAAGGTAAAAACCATTGAGAACCAACTTTAAATGAAGTTAAAAATGATAAGAGAGTTTCATTAAATCATGCTTCATTTTTCACAAGGATCAAGATATACATGTGAAATTAAATCCTTGCAAGTGTTCTATCTCACAAAAAAAAAAAACTTCCTTCATCAAGAAGGAATTCATGTGAAAGAATCATTATATCAAATCTATTTCTCAATTAAAATTCATAAAAGATAAATTCATGAGAGCTACATTTGTCGATTAATTCCATGTATCAAAAATCATTAAGTGATGGAGCATGGATATGAAATAAATTTGATATGACATAGGCTCATAAAAGCTCCATTCAAAAAATATATTAAGTGAAAGATAATCCGAAAAAGATATGCATTCAATTCATGCTTTTATAAAGTGTTTTGTCATAGCTTTTCATCACTACTTGCATGAGGTAAAATCATTAGTGCTTTGTAGTGCTCAAAGATTAATAATCCGATGTATGATTAAAACTTCTCAAATCACAATCATGGAAGTATAACATGCTCATCATTATGGAAACTTTTAGTATCAAGGCATAAAATTTCCAACATCAAAGTAAACATGTTATTGAGGCACACAATCTTATCATCATGTAAAATTCGTATTATAAAATTTTCAGCTCTGAATTTAAATGAGTGATCAAAGAATCAAGAAAGTCTGAAAATAAAATTTAATAAATTCATACATTCAGACAAATCAACATTCCTAATTCTGCAAATACTCATCAAATAATACATCAAGTCGTAGATACCAATAGTTAAATATATCGAGGACTTGCGATTATCAAAGTAAGTAGCATTACGATCATCAAGGTGAGTAGCATAAAAAGTTTACATCATAGTATTACAACATGACAAGGAGGAATTGTGTCCACTTTTCCTAAATACATACATATCCTTATTCAGGTGGTGGAAAGTTAAAATGTCTAAACAATGTGTCAAACTATCGATGAATCTACTGCAGCTCAGATAAGATTTGATTGTGGTATTGTTCAAGTCGATCTTGTCTTTGTTCAAAGCAATTCATCCGAATCCTTATGTCTTCAATAGATGAAGAAGGTGCTTGCTCTACTAGCGATGATTCCTCAAAGGGACCAGTTGGAGGAGATAGATTACCCCTAAAGATTGGTATTTTTTATTCTAGTTTAGGTTGAGGGGGATCGATTCTTCTAGGCAGTATAACCCACATACCATTTCTAAATATATATCTCATCCATCGAAGTAGATTTTTATTTATGATACTAAATTTATCTAGCTTTATAACTTCTTCGTCGAGTGGAATGGCAATATCGTAGGCATGGAGTATTCTAGTGATTAAGCCACCATATGGAAGCATTATGTCCTTTTTAGATATTTCTATCATGTTTTGTTATATAAGGTAACCAAAACAGTTGTTATATCCCTTCATGATCCAATACATGGTACCTAGTTCCATTTGGCTTACTTCATCATGATGATATTGTTTAGGGAGAATAATAATAATCAAGATGTGATGAAGTATTTTGGTACTTAATGTTAGTAAATGCTCACAGCTTTTTGGAAGTATCATTAAGTTTGGATCGCCAAAAATTGTTCCTAAGGAATCAACGTAAGTGGTCCCAATTGTTTCATCATCCCATTGTCCTCTAAAATAACAACATCCTTCTTTTACTAGGATGCCTATGATGTTGCAAATAGATATATCCGTAATGGATATATGACATCCTAAAAGATAAGTAAACACTCTTTCTTCTTTATCTATATGTAGTTTATTATAAAACAACCTAACAAGTCTGGGGAAGATAGGTTCACTTATTTGTAGGATTGGGAGAATGCCTAGATTTACAAACCATTGAATAGGTTCTAAATCACTTAGTTTATCTAAATCAATATATATTTCCTTATGAACATGTCTAGATTCTATAGATACAAATTTTAGGGCATGTTGATTAGAATCAGAAAGTGTAGAATCATAGTTTTCTTCTAATCTCCTCTTCCCTTTGTCCCTAGAGGATCTTCTAGAACCCATAAATACTGCTATTATGAAGATAGATAATGAGAAAGAGTAGATAATACAAAAGAGAAATCAAAGCCTTTTAGAGAATACCTTAGTTGAGATCTTCAAGAAGATGTAGGATTGATCCTTGATCATACAGGAAATAGAGATTATTGTGCAGCTAGAGGGAGGGAATGGTGTTGAAAGAGGGTTTGGAGCTGCAAGGGAGAGTGGAAAATGAGTTGGGCTCAGTTCTAACGTCGGCCCTAGCTCGGTTTTATAAGGGGGCAGGTTGCAAATGGTGGCACCGTTGGCTGGGTGGTGCAATCACCTGCCACCCGTGACAGCTGGCGATGCTACCGCCAGCTAGGTAGTGCCACCACCTACAGGCAGTGAGCACTACTTACAAGGGTGTGTTGGATGATGTGGGTGATTTCAACTTGAAGGGAGTTTTTGTTTGTGGAGCAAACAACCTTAATTACATAATCATGTAAAAATTCTCATCACAAGAGGAGAAGATTTGTACGCTCATGATCGATCTTGTAAAATACATACTATACCCAAATTGTTGGGAAAACATGGGGGGCGACATCATATGCGCAGCGGAAGAACAAGAAAACAAAAATCCCCGATTCCCAAAAAGATGTTCGTCGTCGTGCGAAGATTGGTGCGCAAAAATCCGCAAAACACAAAACTGCGTATAGTGATTGTGTTACCTAGGGAGATCGTATATCCCTGTTTCCTTGTAGATCCTTAGGAGAGGGTGAAGGAGGTCAAGCGTCCTCCTCTCTAGCGGTGATCCACACAGTAGGGTTGCGACGACGCTCCTCAAAACTCCAGGCCTACTCTGAGGTGGAGAGGGAGAGGAGAATAGGAAGGGCAAGAAAAGACTCTAGCCTATGAGGCTATGAATCCCTCCTATTTATAGAGATCCTGTGTCAAACCCTAATGGGTCCTTCCCTAGTGGGTATTGGATCTGCATCCAATAAAACAAGGGCTCCGTCGGATATCTCATATCCGAACCTCTACTCATCGCAATGGCTACCATATGTGTGTGGCCCTCTAGGCCCAATATCGAGCTGGCCGTAAGTCATACCTATTAGAACTCCTTCTAACTCAGTGAATTATTATCTCTATAATAATTCACTCGACTCATCGACTACGGACGTACTAGGCCACTACGCCGTAGTCCCCAGACAATACAGGGGAATCCAATCCATTGGACTTGTCTGTCCTCAGTTACCATGTACCTATAGTCCCTCATCCATCTAATATCCCAGAGACCGTATATCGAGCATGGTGTTGTCAGACCCATACGGTTTCTACTCAAGTCTCGCTCTAATCGGATTCTCCCGGAGAACTCTTTCTCTCTCAACCCGAATGACTCTGGCCAGGGATTTGTCTGAGCAAGAACACATAGGATATTCCTCTCATGACGTCGAGAGTGGATGATCCTCTGTCGACACTCAATAGCCCTCGTAAGGTCGAGTACCACTCCCAATGACCAGCTGTACTAGATCTGGGACAGCCAAACCTATAAGTCTGGTATCAAAGAGTGGAGCACTCATATAGGACATCCTTGGTGTCTCAAGTCTAAGGACCAGATACACCACTAGGACTACGGAATCGCTGTCTGACAATAAGGCATCATCAACCATCCAGCATTCCGTAAGCGGATCAATCAGTGAACTCATTCTCCAATGAGCACCTGTACTGTATCCCTAGTGTCCCTACACGAGCAGCTATGAGACTAGCTGCATCCATCATATGGACGGGTATACAGCACACCAGTCTATTCGGTTATCACGATGTCCCTCTCGAGTAACCTATGACCGGGATTATTTAGGATATGTGTTTAAAGGTGAATCGGTCTCATTATCGTGATCTCATCACGATCTGATTCCCATTGCACAAATCCAAGGACATCACAATATATATATGCATTTTATGCAATAGTTATAAAGTGATATACGCCAAAATATAATAAGCAAAAAGATTCTGTATCACTTCACACGTGCCATCACTCACGTGATTGGCTTGCTGGGCACCTATGACTAGCAATCTCCCACTTAACCTAAAGCCAATCACCTATGTGTCTGATCCCCATCAGACTCCTGTGACGCTCAAAGACAATCTGAGACAACGGCTTGTTAGTGGATCTACAATGTTATCTTCGGATGGAACTCTTTCCACTGCTACATCTCCTCGGGTTACGATCTCTCTGATAAGCTGGAACCTCGTCAGAACACTTCTGATGAGACTCAGGTTCCCTTATTTGAGTAATCGCCCTATAGTTGTCGCAATATAAGGAAGTCGACTTCTCGCTATTCGAAACGACTCCCAAATCTGTGATGAACTTCTTCAACCAGTCTCCCTCCTTTGCTACATCTGATGCAGCAATGTACTCCGCCTCTGTGGTCGAGTCAGCAGTGGTATCTTGCTTGGAACTCTTCCAGCACACTACTCCTCCATTCAAGGTGTACACATACCCTGAATTCGACTTGCTATCATCGACATCAGACTGAAAACTTGAGTCAGTGTAGCCTTCAACCTTAAGGCTATTTACCTCCAAATACTAGTAAAAGATCATTAGTCCTTCTCAAGTACTTAAGGATACACTTTACTGCTTTCTAGTGCTCCAAGCCTAGATCCGCCTGATACCTGCTCGTGACACTCAGAGCATGCGCTATATCAGGCCTAGTACATAGCATGGAATACATGATAGACCCTATTGCTGAGGCATAAGGTATCATATCCCTGTTCGCCCTTTCTTCTGGAGTCTTTGGGGACATACTTGTAGAAAGCGATATCCCATGTCTCATCAGTATGAGACCTCTCTTGGAATTTTTCATGCCAAACCTTTTGACAATAGTTTCTATGTACCTGGACTGGGACAAGCCAAGCATCCTCTTGGATCTATCTCTATAGATTCTAATCCCCAAGATATAAGATGCTTCCCCTAAGTCTTTCATGGAGAAGTGTCTAGATAACCAAGCCTTTACTGTGGATAGCATTCCTATGTCATTCCCAATGATGAGGATGTCATCCACATATAACACCAAAAGGTGATAGCGCTCCCACTTACCTTTCTGTATACACAAGGCTCATCTTCGTTCTTAACGAAGTCATAAGATCTGATTGCCTCATCAAATCTTATGTTCCAACTTCGGAAAGCTTGCTTTAGTCCATAAATGGATCTAAGCAACCTACACACTTTATCTGGGCAGTTCTTGGACACGAATCCCTTAGGTTGCATCATATACACCTCCTCCTCGAGGTTCCCGTTGAGGAATGCGGTTTTCACATCCATCTGCCAGATCTCATAATCATAGTGTGCTGCAATAGCCAATAGAATTCTGATGGATTTTAGCATTGCTACGGGTGAGAAAGTTTCGTCGTAGTCAACACATTGCCTTTGACGATACCCCTTAGCCACTAGCCTTGCTTTATAGGTCTCTACCTTTCCATCTACTCCGACCCTTTTCTTAAAGATCCACTTGCAACCGATGGGTACAATACCTTCGGGCGCATCAACTAGGTTCCAAACCTTATTGGAGTACATAGAATCCATCTTAGAATTCATGGCTTCTTTCCACTTCCCGGAGTCTATACTCATAATAGCCTCCTCGTAGGTCTGAGGATCAATATCCTCTACATCCTCTGCTCTAATATGTCCCACATATCTCTCAAGAGGATGGGATACTCTATCAGACCTACGTAAAGTTGATACTTGTGTATTAGGTACCTGAATAGACTCGGGCTGTAGAGTGGTGCTTGAGCTTGGTTCTCCAACCTCGCTCAATTCTATCATTCTCCCACTATCTCCGTCAAGAATGTGTTCCTTCTCAAGGAACACTACTCTCTTAGCTACAAAGACCTTTTGGTCCTCGAGATGATAGAAATAATACCCACAAGTTTCCTTGGGGTATCCCACAAATTTGCATCGCTTTGTCCTTGATTCTAACTTATCGGGGTTGTGTCTTCTAACATGGGCAGGGCAGCCCCAAATTTTAACAACCTTAAGATCAGGCTTCTTCCCTTTCCATATCTCATATGGTGTAGACACTACCGACTTAATTGGAACTCTGTTCAGAAGGTAAGCTGCGGTTTCTAGGGCATATCCCCAGAATGAGATGGGTAGGTCAGTGAAACTCATCATGGACCGTACCATATCTAATAATGTACGATTTCTCCTTTCAGAGACACCATTGAGCTGAGGTGTATAAGGAGGTGTCCATTGGGATAATATCTCATGGTTCTTGAGGAACTGAGTAAACTATGTACTTAAGTATTCACCTCCTCGATCTGATCAAAGAGTTTTGATACTCTTTCCAGTCTGGTTCTCCACCTCATTCTTATACTCTCTGAATTTCTCAAAGGCCTCAGACTTGTACTTCATTAAGTACACATATCCATACCTTGAGAAATCATTAGTAAATGTAATGAAGTAGGAGTAACCTCCAATGGCATGAGTTGACATGGGTCCACATACATCACTATGTATGAGTTCCAACAACTCATTGGCTCTCTCTCCAGTTCTACTAAATGGAGATTTGGTCAGTTTTCCGCGAATGCAAGGCTCACAAGTTGCATATGACACATAGTCGAATGGATCTAGATATCCATCATTTAACAACTTTTTAATCCTTCTTTCATGGATGTGACCTAGCCTACAATGCCACAGGTATGCACTGTTCAACTCATCTCGTTTCCTTTTGGACACATTTACATTCATGATATGTGGAGTGGTGTCTAACATAAATAAACCATTATGCAATGTTCCTTTCGTGATGATCTTATCATCTAATAATATCGAACAACCATTGTTCTCAAAAACAAATTTATATCCACTAACTGTTAAACATGAAATGGAGATAATGTTTTTGATAATAGAAGGAACAAAATAACATGCATCTAATGCAATAAAAGCTCCACTAAGCAGATGTAGGGCGACCTCGCCAACAGTTAATACAGCAACTTTTGCTCCATTACCCATCTTGAGGTCCATCTCGCCTCTCTCTAGTCTCCTAGGCCTTGCTAGAACCTGCAACGAAATGCATATATGATAAGCACTACCGGTATCCAATACCCATGTGTTATCATAAGAGTCTGACAAATGGAGACTGATCATGAATGTACCTAAAGCTTCATCAAGCTTTTATTTCGCCCTTTCGGCAAGGTACTCTTTGCAGTTTCTCTTCCAATGCCCATCTTTACAACAATGGAAGCACTGGCCTTTGTCCTTTGCTGGGTCTCTTTTAGCAACCTTTGCTTTACCTTGTTTGCCCTTGCCCTTTCCCTTCTTAAGGGACCTTTCTGCTTTCCTTTTCTTTCTGGTCTCACCAGTGTAGAGAACTGGCTTCTCTTTCTTAATAGTACTCTCTGCCTCCCTCAACATATTGAGGAGCTTTAGGAGAGTCACCTCAAGCTTGTTCATATTAAAATTCATTATGAACTGTGAAAAGGAATCTATTAGGGACTGAAGCACAATGTCCACACACAAGTTATCCTCTAGGACCATTCTTAGACCTGTGAGTTTCACTATCCACTCAATCATCTTTAGGACATGGTTCTGAACCGGTGTCCCCTCAGTCATCCTAGCGCGGAAAAGGCTCTTGGATATCTCATATCGTTGAGTCCTTCCCTGTTCCACAAACAATTTGCGGACATGTAGGAGAATGGATCCGGCATCCATCTTTTCATGTTGCCTTTGTAACTCTGGAGTCATAGAGCCCAACATATAGCACTGAGCAAGAGTGGAGTCATCAATGTACTTCACGTAGCGAGCGATTCTCATCCTCGCTTGCCCCTTCTTCGGGTGTAGGCATCACTGTATCAAGGACGTACACGATTTTCTCCGCTGTGAGAACAATTCTCAAATTACGGAGCCAATCCGTATAATTTGGACCAGTGAGGCGGTTGACATCAAGTATGCCACGTAAGGGATTTGAAAGCGACATTTTCTGAAAATAAAGATGTAGCAGAAATGAATAACATGCAGATTTTACAAGAAATAAACTATCAAGATATGGACTTCTATCTTAATATGCTTACACTATTTTACTAACGAGTCACGCGACACCCTCAGCACGTGAAACAGAAGTCTCCGGCAGACTTCTAGTGGGGATCAGGATCCAATCAGCGTCTTAGTGTAACCTCGAGGGACTCGACCAATCACACTAAGCCTAAAAGGTAGGCAACTCTTACCGATCACAACTCCTTGTGATTCCCGTCCTGTTCGGCCTCCGAATCACCATGGCCTCGAGGGACTCGACCAACCATGATGCTCGGTTAAGTCAACACCTTCGTTACAAGATGAGTCTGATTTGATGATATACCCTCGAGGGACTCGACCAAGCATACCATGCCCTCAGGTCACCGGTGACATCTCTATGTCGTAAGCAAGATAGCGAATCGCGATATAGGTGAGTCTCGAGGGACTCGACCAACTCAACCTACACCGGGAATCGGTTCCTACTCATAACGATGGAAGGCCACGTGGGTCAATCTAATTGCCTCACGTTTACCGACTTAATATTATCGAGAGATGTTTCTATAATTTGGTCTCCTAATATGACATGTCACACATATACATATTTAATATATATCTACATCGCATGCAAATATATATACATATCTAGTATGTGTATAAGCAATCACATCAGATGATCATGGACCACAACCTAATATGATTAGGCCCGAGCCAGTAGGCCTAATCACTCACATCAAGATCTATGTGTGCAACGATGCATCTCCATGCCCTGTGATCGTCCATCTCGTCCTCGTCGGTTCCGTCGACATCTTGATGCATCTCCATGCATCACGATCGTCCGTCTCGTGGGTCCCGCTATCGCATCCACGCTCCCGCTGCGCCTCCTCATGTGATTACAACTTAATCATAGGCACGCAGGCCCGACAATAAATGAGAAATATAATGGAGGTTCGCAGACCTCAATAATAATAATCACAAGTACACACATCACACGGTCCATGATCATCCGTCCACACATCATACATCACATGTATAAATAATCATCATCATGTAGGACTACTAGATAATAATAAAAATAATAATCAACTAAACCTTTTAATTAATTAATATTTTTCTGAAATCAGAGACATGTAGGGAATTTCTCAATTCCGAAGGATATTTTCGTAATTTGGATAAAAGACAGAAACTGGAATTTCTCAAATTCCGAGGGGCAAAACTATCTTTTGCCCAGAAAACCTTAATACCCTTTCCCCTTTTCGCTGCTGCCGCCGCCGTCACCCTGCCGGCGACGACCTGTGCGGCGGGGCGAGGGCACTGCCCTCGCTAGCAAGCGGCACGCCCGCTGGCGACGATGCCACTGCGGGTGGGTGCCCCCTTCGGGCATCGCTGCCTCCGCAGACGGTGCTGTACCGCCGGGCGGCCGCCCCTGTGGGGGGGGTTTCGCCCGCGGGAGTAGCGGCGGCAAGCGCCGCTGCCCTACGGCGCCTCTACCCGTGGGCTGCCAGCCCCGCCAACAGCAACCCTGCTGCAAGTAGACCGCCGGCCGGCTGCTGCAGGCACAGCGCTTGCGCATGCGCCGGCTGCTGCAGGCACAGCGCTTGCGCATGCGCCGGCGCTGTGCTGCCTAGCTGCGGCTGCGGCTACAGCTGCAGGTGGCTGCAGGCAAGCAGATCGAGGGCAACAACTGTTGCTGCCCTTCCTCGCTTTTGCGTCAACGATTTTGACGTCAATATTCTTCCTAAACACAACACACGTAGTTCAAAACCAATCATTCGCACGAACAACCTGGCTCTGATACCACTGATGGGAAATCATGGGGGGCGACATCATATGCGCAGCGGAAGAACAAGAAAACAAAAATCCCCAACTCCCAAAAAGATGTTCGTCGTCGTGCGAAGATTGGTGCGCAAAAATCCGTAAAACACAAAACTGCGTATAGAGATTGTGTTACCTAGGGAGATCGTATATCCCTGTTTCCTTGCAGATCCTTAGGAGAGGGTGAAGGAGGTCAAGCGTCCTCCTCTCTAGCGGTGATCCACACAGTAGGGTTGCGACGATGCTCCTCAAAACTCTAGGCCTACTCTGAGGTGGAGAGAGAGAGGAGAATAGGAAGGGCAAGCAAAGACTCTAGCCTATAAGACTGTGAATCCCTCCTATTTATAGAGATCCCGTGTTAAACCCTAATGGGTCCTTCCCTAGTGGGTATTGGATCTGCATCCAATAAGACAAGGGCTCCGTCGGATATCTCATATCCGAACCTCTACTCATCGCAATGCCTACCGTATATGTGTGACCCTCTAGGCCCAATATTGAGCTGGCCGTGAGTCATACCTGTTAGAACTCCTTCTAACTCAGTGAATTATTATCTCTGTAATAATTCACTCGACTCATCGACTACGGACATACTAGGCCACTACGCCGTAGTCCCCAGACAATACAGGGGAATCCAATCCATTGGACCTGTCTGTCCTCAGTTACCATGTACCTATAGTCCCTCATCCATCTAATATCCCAGAGATCGTATATCGAGCATGGTGCTGTCAGACCCATACGGTTTCTACTCAAGTCTCGCTCTAATCGGATTCTCCCGGAGAACTCTTTCTCTCTCAACCCGAATGACCCTGGCTAGGGATTTGTCTGAGCAAGAACACATGGGATATTCCTCTCATGACGCCGAGAGTGGATGATCCTCTGTCGACACTCAATAGCCCTCGTAAGGTCGAGTACCACTCCCAATGACCAGCTGTACTAGATCTGGGACAGCCAAACCTATAAGTCTGGTATCAAAGAGTGGAGCACTCATACAGGACATCCTTGGTGTCTCAAGTCTAAGGATCAGATACACCACTAGGACTACGGAATCGCTGTCTGACAATAAGGCATCATCAACCATCCAACATTCCGTAAGCGGATCAATCGGTGAACTCATTCTCCAATAAGCACCTGTATTGTATCCCTAGTGTCCCTACACGAGCAGCTATGAGACCAGCTGCATCCATCATATGGACGGGTATACAGCACACCAGTCTATCCGGTTATCACGATGTCCCTCTCGAGTAACCTATGACCGGGATTATTTAGGATATGTGTTTAAAGGTGAATCGATCTCATTATCGTGATCTCATCACGATCCGATTCCCATTACACAAATCCAAGGACATCACAATATATATATGCATTTATGCAATAGTTATAAAGTGATATACGCCAAAATATAATAAGCAAAAAGATTCTGTATCAAGTCACACGTGCCATCACTCACGTGATTGGCTTGCTGGGCACCTATGACTAGCACAAATGTCATATAGAGCTCATATGTTTTCAATACGTTTATAACTCATCATGCAAGCATCGTAATCCTCGCAAGTTCATGATTTACATCATACAAAATTCATATGCAAACTTGGATTGCAAGCCATATCTTCATGATCTTATAAGATATAGTTAGATCCGAAAAAATTGAGGAAGGAATGTATCCGATAAATTCAGAAATCTGAAAGATGTGTGAAGGCAAATTCAAGTTTCAAATTTTGAGGGATCAAAATTAAGTGTTTATCACACAAGATTGCATCATTAATGTATGGAATATAAGTATCATTTTGTAATTGATAGTTTTAATTCTACTGATCCTCTTTTTGTTATTATGGCTAGAGAGCTTTATGAGTTATTTTAGATCTCTAGTCATAAACCTTGAGCATCCAAAAAGCAAGATATCATCTCTTGCTCCTAGCTTGTGATAGTATAAATTTCTACAAAAGAAGATAATTTTTAGGTATCCATTTGACGTTGGGTTCCTCAAAAATCGATCTAAATTGTTTGTCATATTGCATGGAATTCTTTACGGTTCCTTTAGGAACCAAAATCAATTTATGTGGACTAACCTTTTTAAATGGACAATGATAAGCTTTATGCCCACGTTTGCAACAAAAGTTATATTTATTTTAGAGTGAAATATGCAAGATAGGGCCTTTAAGGAAAGGTGGTTGAATTTTGGTGAGAGCTTCTCACAAATCCGATTCCACTTCTTTTATGAACGTGACCCTTATTGGTAAGGATCATGTTCAAGGACTTGCTACCAACCTTAAATTTCTTCAAGGTATCCTTGAGTAACAAGTTTTCCTTTTGAAGTATTTCTAAATCATGGTATTTCATACATGGAGCTAAGCTATCATTATGCTCAATATTTAATTTATCAAAATTACTAACAAGAGAATCATGCTCCTTTTTTAATAATTTATATTTTTTACTAATTATTTTGTATTCATCAATTAAATCATGAAAAGCATTTAATAATTCATCAAATGATAAATTTGCATCAATTGAATTTGTTACCTCCTCTCCAATGGCCATTAGTGCATAATGAGCAACTTGCTCGGTGTTGGTTGGCTCCTCTTCTTCGGATGCGCTTGAGTCATCCCATGTTGCTTTGAGTGCCTTCTTCTTTGGTGTCCTCTTCTTGGCTGAGGGACATTCACTTTTATAGTGTCATGGTTTCTTGCATTTGTATTAAATTACTTGATCTTTCTTGGGTTCAAATTTATTTTTAGTGTCATTTTTAGATTTATTTTTTTAATAAATTTTTAAAATTTCCTTGTTAAAAGTGTCAAGTCATCATCAAAGTCCTCATCACTTGAGTTTTCTCTCAAGTAGTCTTCTTGTGTTCTCAATATCATATCCTTCCTGTTCTTTAGAAGGGTGTCCTCAAGCTCTTCATGAGCTTTACATGTCATTTCATAGGTCATTAGTGACCCAATTAGTTCTTCAAGAGGAAAGTTATTTAACTCTTTGGCCTCTTAAATGGCCATGACTTTAGGGTCTCAACTCTTTGGAAGGGATCTTAAAACTTTATTAACGAGCTCAAAATCCGAAAAACTTTTACTAAGTCCTTTTAGACCATTAATGACATCTATAAAATGGGTGTACATGTCTCCAATGGTCTTACTCAGTTTCATTCGAAATAATTCATAAGAATGTACTAAAAGGTTGATTTTTTACTCTTTCACTCTACTAGTGCCTTCATGAGTCACTTCGAGTGTGTGCCAAATATCAAAAGTCATTTCATAAATCAAAACTCGATTGAACTCGTTTTTATCTAGAGTACAAAACAAGACATTCATAGCCTTTGCATTTAAAGTGAAAGACTTCTTCTCCAATTCATTCCAATCGATCATTGGAAGAGAAGACTTTTGAAATCCATTTTCTATAATATTACAAAGCTCAAAATCCATAGAAATTAGGAAGATTCTCATTCTAGTCTTCCAATAGGTGTAATTCGTCCCATTGAACATGGGTAGACATGTAATTGAGTGACCCTCTTGGTTTTCGTAAAATGCCATCTCTCTTGGGTTTTAATCCAACTAAGAGTGAACCTCACTCTGATACCAATTGTTAGGATCAAGAGTGCACTAAGGGGGGGTGAATTAGTGCAACAAAAAACTTTTTTGATTTCAATAAAGTTATTGAAATTAAAGTCGATTCAACAAGAATGATTTTAACTCAATCCTTTTTTGGAAAACTTTGAACTTGAAACCTTTCGTGAAAGAGCAAGAAAAGACGTTGGTTTTGTAATATCTTCATATGATTAAAGCCGATCTCGGAAAATGTTTACGTCAAAGCATAAGTAGACGTAGTTAAGGCATAGTAAGGAGGAGAGGCAGTTTGCTATAAAGGAAAGTTGCTTAAAGTAAATGCAAACCGAGTTTTTAGAGTAGTTTAGTCAACGTGACCTACATCCACTTTCGGCTTCCTCCTCTGACGAGGTCACCGGCGTCCACTAGAGGCCTTTCTTCAATAGGCGAAGGCCAACCACCCGTTTACAGCTCTTTTGTCGGGCTTAGGAGACAACCCTGATAAGTTTCACTCCTCTCTTGAATGATCTCAACACTTAGAAAGAAGGAGGAGAACTCTAGCTTTTACAACACTTTAAGGCCTCAAAGACTCAAGGTAATGTCAAGTTTTTGTTACCCTTTCATGCAGGAAAGGGTGGGATTTTTAAGGCCCTAATGAGTTCAAAAATAGAGCCTAAAAGTGTCTATTCCTGGATTTTCGAGGTCCTAGCGGTACCACCGCCATTACTGAGCGGTACTACCGCCTACCATCTGACATTGGAACCCTTTCATGCAGGAAAGGGTGGGATTTTTAAGGCCCCAATGAGTTCAAAAATAGAGCCTAAAAGTGTCTATTCCCGGATTTCCGGGGTCCTAGCGGTACCACCGCCATTACTGAGCAGTACTACCGCCTACCATCTGACATTGGACGGTACTATCGCTCAGTCTGGGAAATACCACCGCCTGACAGCGCTCGAAGGTCGAGCTCTGGCGGTACTACCGCTTGACAGGGGCGGTACCACCGCTGGTAGCAATAACTGCCGGCGGTACCACCTCCTAACAGGGGCAGTACCACCACCCAGAATTCCTGGGAGACAGAGTCTCCTAGGCTTGCCACCGCCGATCAGGAATTCAGGGGCCGAATTGGCTATTCCATTCGGCCCAATTTGGGTCTGTTAAGGGCCCAGTTGGCCACTAATTAAGTTAGTGGGATTACCTCCCAATCTTAACTTAATCTATACTCTAATTATGATAATTAAGATATCATTACTGTAATTCATGTTTCGGTGCATCAATCGCTTCTGGCGAGCTTCCGACGTACTTCCGGCGAATATCTATCGAACTCTCGATGATGCTTCGGTGGACTCCCGGCAAACTCCTGGACTTTTTGGCTAGTTCCCGCAGAACTTCCGATGAACGTCCGGACTTCCGACGAACTCTCGAACTCCCAACGTAACAATTAACATCATCATTAAAATCCGAGATTTAACACATGTCTCCAATAGTCTTAGTTCTATTCGAAATAACTTAAAATTATGCATCAAAATATTAACTTTAGAATCTCTAACCTTACTTGGGCCTTCGTGCGTGATTTTAAGAGTGTGCCAAATATCGAAAGTCGTTTCGTAAGTAGAAACCCGATTGAATTCATTTTTATCTAAGGCACAAAATAAAGCATTCATAGCTCTAGAATTTAAAGAAAAAGTTTTCTTCTCCAAATCATTCCATTCGTTCATTAGAGTATAATACTTTTCAAAACCAAATTTAACTATGTTCCATAAATTGAGATTCAATGAAAGTAAGAAAACTCTTATTCGAGTTTTTCAATATGTGTAGTCCGTCCCATTGAACATGGGAGGACGAATGAGAGAGTGACCCTCTTAAAAGCCAAAAAGAGTCATTTTTCTTAGTGTTAAACCAAATGAGAAATAACGAGGCTCTAATACCAACTATTAGAAATGAGTCGGCATTAAGAGGGGGGGCGGTGAATTAGTGCAACAAAGAGAAATGTCGATTTCAAAAATCTTTCATTTCGATTAAACCCGTTTCAAGAAGATACTGACTTGAAAATATATGAAAGAGTGTAATGAGAAAGTAAGGCATGTAAAGCAAGTTTACAGTAAAGGTAAATTGCAAGAAGTAAATGCAAACCAAGTTTTATAGTGGTTCGTGTTGAGAAATCTTAGGGGCGACATCACATGTGTAGCGGAAGAACAAAAAAAAAAAAAACAAAATCCCCAATTTCCCAAAAAGATGTTCATCATCGTGCGAAGATTGGTGCGCAAAAATCCGTGAAACAAACTACGTATAGAATAGATTATGTTACCTAAGGAGATCGTATATCCCTATTTCCTTACAGATCTCTAGGAGAGGGTGAAGGAGGTCAAGCATCCTCCTTTCTAGTGGTGATCCACACAACAGGGCTGCGACGATGCTCCTCAAAACTCCAGGCCTGCTCTGAGGTGTAGAGGGGGAGGAGAATAGGAGAGAGAAGAAAAGGCTCTAGCCTCTGAACCATTGAATCCCTCCTATTTATAGAGCTCCCCTATCAAACCCTAATGGATCCTCCCCTAGTGGGTATTGGATCTGCATACAATTACCCAAGCATTTTAAATTAGTGGATCTCTATCCAATAATCTTTCATGGGATATTATTGGATCTTGTACATGGGATCCAATAATTCATGGGCTTATTGGATATCCAATAAAGTAAGGGCTTTGGCGGATATCTCATATCTGAACCTCTACTCATTGCAATGCCTACCATACGTGTGTGACCCTCTAGGCCTAATATCGAGCTAGCCGTGAGTCATACCTGTTAGAACTCCTTCTAACTTAGTGAATTATTATTTCTATAATAATTCACTCGACTTATCGACTACGGACGTACTAGGCCACTATGTCGTAGTCCCCAAATGATACAAGGGAATCTAATCCATTGGACTTATCTGTCCTCAGTTACCGTATACCTATAGTCCCTCATCCATCTAATATCCCAAAGACCGTATATCAGGCATAGTGTTGTCAAACCCATATGGTTTCTTCTCGAGTCTCGCTCTAATCTGATTCTCCCGGAGAACTCTTTCTCTCTCAATCCGAATGACCCTGGCTAGGGATTTATCTGAGCAAGAGTACATGGGATATTCCTCTCATGATGTCGAGAGTCGATGATCCTCTATCGACACTCAATAGCCCTCGTAAGATCGACTGCCACTCCCAATTACCAACTGTACTAGATCTGGGACATCCAAACCTATAAGTCTGGTATCAAAGAGTGGAGCACTCATACAGGACATCCTTGGTGTCTCAAGTCTAAGGACCATATACACTACTAGGACTATGGAATCGCTGTTTGATAATAAAGCATCATCAACCATCCAGCATTCCGTAAGCGGATCAATCAGTGAACTCATTCTCCAATGAGCACCTATACTCTATCCCTAGTGTCCCCACACGAGCAGCTATGAGACCAACTGTATCCATCATATGGACGGGTATACAGCATGCCAATCTGTCCGGTTATCACGATGTCCCTCTCGAGTAACCAATGGCCGGGATTCTTTAGGATCTGTGTTTAAAGGTGAATCGATCTTATTATCATGATCTGATCACGATCCGATTCCCATTGCACAGATCCTAGGACATCACAATATATATATACATATATGCAATAGTTAATATAAAGTGATAAATGTCAAAATATAATAAGCAAAAAGATTCCGTGTGAAGTCACACATGCCATCACTCACGTCATTGGCTTGTTGGGCACCTATTGTCACGCCCCCCGAATTTAATTCTCATTTAGGAGGTGTGAACCTAACTCAAGATTGATAAAATTATAATTCAACAAACAATCCAGGATCCAATCATATATTTGAGGTCACTAAGAAAAATATTCAAGTCATTCACCTCTACAATCCATAATTCACAAAACCTGTGCAGTTTATAATCATACATCATGTCACTAGATGATTCTTTAAAATCCAAAAGCAACTTAACTAAACCATAACTATATCATAAATCCATAAGCGAGTAATTAATGCAATCACAAAACCAACATGTACTACATGTTTATATCAGTACACAGTTTAAACTTAACATTTCCAAAATCATGAGGTAAGAGGTACTTTTCAAATATTTACAAGATACATCAATCTAGATTTGTCATTGATATTTCATTACACCCAAAAAGAACTTATACAACATCAACCTATCAAGCACAAAATATTTACCCCAAAATCTTCTAGCCTTCCACTACCTCAACCCAATTTACATATTTTAGCGAGCGATAAGCTATCCTGAAAAATTTATATAACAACGGGGTGAGCATATAAAGCTCAGTAAATGACTAACATATCCATAGCAAAGAGGATAGGTTTCCAACAAATAAGGTATCGAAATATAAAACAGAGATACAAGATGAAACAGTAGCATATTTTGTTTGAATGCAGAATTACAATGTCGTATCGTTCGAAGCATGTTTTGTTCATACAATCGAGGAAAGGTAATTGGAGTATATCATTAGCATAAGGAGCATATCAATAACATATGGTAGTTTTCAAGGTATAACAAAGACTTATAACATTTCGGAAACATATCAAAGAACAAAACATGAATAGAAGCTTAAATGTCACATGACGATGCATTCATTTCATTCTTATCCAAAGCATGCATAGAAACATAGCCAAAGCTTTGGATATCATATCAAACACATAGAAGGTGAAGTGGGATCATAACATAATATGGTCCATCTATTTCTGAATGACCACCAAACATAAGTCTCCCACGTTTGGGAGCTCCATCCACCCACGTCTGAGTGAAGTCATAGGGGGCCGGTAGAGCATCGCGGGCTCTAAGCATAACTCCCTTTACCATTTCTAGCAAAGGTTCACATTTATCCTACAAACACCAGAGTACAAAGGGACAGTATGAATAATGAAATTAGCATATATTGGAAGCACATGCGAAACAACGAAATGTACATATGCCTTTCGAGTCAATACGATACAAACATAATCTTTCACAAATGTATTCGGATTTGAAAGGAAACAAAAGCAAGAGCATACAAGGATTTCAAGAAATAACATATAGCTCAATTGAAATAAGAAAGTTAGATGAATTCAATATCCAAAAAAATAAAACTGGAAAAGGCACATATCGAAAGCAAATGCAGAACAATGGGATGCATGTGTCGAATAATTACGATGCAAACATGAACTTTGGATGATAGCTGCAGATGTACAAATAAATAAAGGACAAAAGTATACAGGAATTTAAGGTAATAATGTAAAGCTGAACTGAAGTAAGAGATTTTGCCGAAATCGATTTCCAATGAGAAGAAACAAGGAAAGCCGAAATTGACCAAAGCTTGATTCTGGCAGAATTCGATAGGAACATTATATGAACTATTTGGATAACCAATTATGCTCTAATTTATACAAAATAGGTGTTATTAGAAAAGCTTTGTCAATATAGTTTTAGGCAAATCAAGTTTTACAAGAATTGGAATTTATAACAGGGAGTTACAGATAATTTCGTAGCGAAAGGTCTGAAAATATTAGCTCTGTTTTACTGAATCCACAGGATCGATTAAAGTAGATGTTTCAGTTAGCAATTGTACTCCAAAAATTTCAAATTAGGTATATACAGAAAGAATTTTTAGTCTAGCTTCGAATAAATCATACTTTATAGGAATCTGAGTTCACAACAGAAAGCTATAAGCAGTTAAGTAACAAGAGGTCATAAATTTCAGTCCCTGTTTTGCATAATCTGTAGGGTTAATTTAAACAGAAGTCTTAGTAAGTATTTAAACTCCAAATCATTCGATCTTAGTATGAAAATAAAGATTTTTTTGTCTAATTTCAAATGGAATAGGTTTTGTCTAAATTAGAGTTTACTACAAAATGTTATGACTGAAACATTACTTAGAGGTCAGATTATCGAAAAATTATAGATTCATAGGTTTATATCAAAATGAAAGAAGGTCTGGTTCTCAGTTGAAATCTTTCAAATTTTGTAGAATAAAAATGGAAACAGAGATTAAGATTACTGTATGATGGGGTTAGAACACTTGGCTTAAAATTATTTGAATCCCAAATGTGGGAAAATTGATGAAAAACCTCAAGCTCTTCTTCTTCTTCTTCATCTTCTTCTTCTTCTTCTTCTTTTCTCAAACTCATGTTGGCTGCAACTCTTCAGGTTTGTTTTCTTTAACCTTTCATCTAATTATTTGGGTTTTGGCTAATGCAAAAGTTGCAAGATGTCATGCATGCATGAAAGGGGCTAGGTGTCATCTTTAGAGCAAAGATAAGTGGCACCAACCTTAGCTTAGCTAGTGACACATGTCCACTATTTTTTTTTTTAACTTAAATCTGAATCTTTCATAAATTATATCAAACTTCTAATATTTACTCTTAGGTCCCTAGTCATAAACTTTTAATATAATATCATTTAATAAAAAATAATTATTAAATAATCCTTATTTTTACAAACAAACCTTTTACTAAATTTTTAAAAATGGGAGATGTTACACCTATGACTAGCAATCTCTCACTTGACCTAAAGCCAATCACCTATGTGTCTGATCCCTATCAGACCCCTGTGATACTCAAGGACAATTTGAGACAACGGCTTTGTTAATGGATCTGCAATGTTATCTTCGGATGAAACTCTTTCCTCTACTACATCTCCTCAGGTCATGATCTCTCCAATAAGTTGGAACCTCCTCAGAACACTTCTGATGAGACCCGGATTCCCATATTTGAGTAATCTCCCCGTAGTTGTCATAATATAAGGAATCAGCTCCTCGCTACTTAGCCTGACTCCTAGATCTGTGATGAACTTCTACATCAAGACTCCCTCCTTTGCTGCATCAACTGTAGCAATGTACTCTACCTCTATAGTCGAGTCAATAGTAGTATCTTGCTTGGAACTCTTCTAGCACACTACTACTCCATTCAAGGTGTACACATACACCAAATTCAACTTGCTATCATCGATATCAAACTGAAAACTTGAGTCTGTGTAGCCTTCAACCCTGAGGCTACTACCTTCATATACTAGTAAAAGATCCTTAGTCCTTCTCAAGTACTTAAGGATACACTTTACTACTTTCCAGTGCTCCAAGCTTGGATCCACCTGATACCTGCTCATAACACTCAAAGCGTGTGCTATATTAGGCCTAGTACATAGTATGGCATATATGATAGACCTTATCGCTGAGGCATAAGGTATCATATCCATGTTCGCCCTTTCTTTTGAAGTCTTTGGCGACATACTCCTAGAAATCGATATCCCATGTCTTATCGGTTTGAGACCTCTCTTGGAATTTTTCATACCAAACCTTTTGACAATGGTTTCTATATACCTGAACTAGGACAAGCTAAACATCCTCTTAGATCTGTCTCTATAGATCCGATTCCCTAAGATATAGGATGCTTCCCCTAAGTCCTTCATGGAGAAGTGTCTAGATAACCAAGCCTTTACTGTGGATAGCATTCCTACGTCATTCCCAATGATCAGGATGTCATCCACATATAACACCAAAAAGGTGATAGCGCTCCCACTTACCTTTCTATACATATAAGGTTCGGCTCATCTTCGTTCTTAATGAAGTCATAAGATCTGATTGTCTCATCAAATCTTATGTTCCAACTTTGGGAAGCTTGCTTTAGTCCATAAATGAATCTAAGCAACCTGCACATCTTATCTGGGCAGTTCTTGGACACAAATCCCTCAGGTTGTATCATACACACCTCCCTCTCAAGGTTCTCATTGAGGAATGCAGTTTTCACATCCATCTACCAAATCTCATAATTATAGTGTGCTACAATAGAAAATGGAATTCAGATGGATTTTAGTATTGCAATGGGTGAGAATGTTTCGTCACAGTCAATACCTTGCCTTCGACGACACCCCTTAGCCACTAGCCTTGCTTTATAGATCTCTATCTTTCCATCTACTCCGATCTTTTTCTTAAAAATCCACTTGTAACTGATGGATACAATACCTTCAGGTGCATCAAATAGGTTCCAAACCTTGTTGGACTACAAAGAATCAATATCAGAATTCATGGCTTCTTACCACTTTCCGGAGTCTATACTCATAATAGCCTCCTCGTAGGTTTAAGGATCAATGTCTTCAACATCCTCTCCTCTAATATGTCTCACATATCTTTCAGGGGGATGGGATACTCTGTCAGACCTACGTAAAGTAGAAACTTATGTGTTAGGTACCTGAACAGACTCGGGCTGTAGAGTGGTACTTGAACTTGATTCTCCAACCTCGCTCAACTCTATTATGCTCCCATTATCTCCGCTAAGAATGTGTTCCTTCTCAAGGAACACTGCTCTCTTTGCTACAAAGACCTTTTGGTCCTCATGATGATAGAAATAATACTCATAAGTTTCCTTGGGGTATCCCACAAATTTGTATCGCTTTGTCCTCGATTCTAACTTATTAGGGTTGTGTCTTTTAACATGGGTAGGGCAGCCCCAAATCTTAATAACCTTAAAATTAGGCTTCTTCCCTTTCCATATCTCATATGGTGTAGATACTACCGACTTAGTTGGAACTCTGTTCAGAAAGTAAGCTACGGTCTCTAGGGCATATCCTCAAAATGAGATGGGTAGGTCAGCAAAACTCATCATGGACTGTACCATATCTAATAGTGTATGATTTCTCCTTTCAAAGACACCATTGAGCTGAGGTGTATAAGGAGGTGTCCATTGGAATAATATCCCATGGTCCTTGAGGAACTGAATAAACTCTGTACTTAAATACTCACCTCCTCGATCTGATCGAAGAGTCTTGATACTCTTTCCAGTTTGGTTCTCCACTTAATTCTTATACTCTCTGAATTTCTCAAAGGCCTCGGATTTGTACTTCATTAAGTACATATATCTGTATTTTAAGAAATCATTAGTAAATGTAATGAAGTAGGAGTAACCACCAATGGCATGAGTTGACATGGGTCCACATACATCACTATGTATGAGTTCCAACAGCTCAGTGGCTCTCTCTCTAGTTCCACTAAATAGAGAGTTGGTCAGTTTTCCACGAAGGCAAGGCTCGCAAGTTGCATATGATTCATAGTCGAATGGATCTAGATATCCATCATTTAGCAACTTTTGAATCATTCCCTCATGGATGTGACCTAGCCTACAATGCCATAGGTATGCACTGTTCACCTCATCTCGTTTCCTCTTAGACACACTTACATTCATGATATGTGGAGTAGTGTCTAGCATAAATAAACCATTATGCAATGTTCCTTTCGTGATGATCTCATCATCTAATAATATCGAACAACCATTGTTCTTAAAAACTAATTTATATCCACTAACCGTCAAACATGAAATGGAGATAATGTTTTTGATAATAGAAGGAACAAAATAACATGCATCTAATGTAATAAAAGCTCCACCAGGCAGATGTTGGGTGACCTTGCCAACAGCTACTATAGTAACTTTTGCTTCATTGCCCGTCTTGAGGTCCATCTCGCCTCTCTCTAGTCTCCTAGGCCTTGCTAGAACCTGCAACGAATTGCATATATGAAAAGCACTACCAGTATCCAATACCCATGTGTTATCATAAGAGTCTAACAAATAGAGACTGATCATGAATGTACCTGAAGCTTCTCCAAGCTTTTGTTTCGCCCTCTCTGTAAGGTACTCTTTGTAGTTCCTCTTCTAGTGCATATCTTTGCCACAGTGGAAGCACTGGCCTTTGTTCTTTGCTGGGTCTTTCTTAACAACCTTTGCTTTACCTGGTCTGTCCTTGCTCTTGCCCTTCTTAAGGGACTTTTCTACTTTCCTTTTCTTTCTGGTCTCACCAGTGTAGAGAACTGGCTTCTCTTTCTTAATAATACTCTTTACCTCCCTAAACATATTGAGGAGCTCTAGGAGAGTCACCTCAAGCTTGTTCATATTAAAATTTATTATGAACTGTGAAAAAGAATATGGTAGGGACTGAAGTACAATGTCCACACATAAGTTATCCTCTAGGACCATTCTTAGTCCTGTGAGTTTATCTATCCACTCAATCATCTTTAAGACATGGTTCTGAACCAGTGTCCCCTCAGTCATCTTAGCGTGGAAGTGGCTCTTGGATATCTCATATCACTAAGTCCTTTCCTGTTCCTTCAATAATTTATGGACATGTAGGAGAATGGATCTGCCATCCATCTTTTCATGTTGTCTTAGTAACTCAGGAGTCATAGAGACCAACATGTAGCACTGAGCAAGAGTGGAGTCATCAATGTACTTCATGTAGTGAGCGATCTCATCCTCGCTTGCCCCTTCCTCGGGCGTAGGCATCATTGTATTAAGGACATATGTGATTTTCTCTATCGTGAGAACAATTCTCAAGTTGTAGAGCCAATCCGTATAATTTGGACCATTGAGGCAGTTGACATCAAATATGCCACGTAAGGGATTTGAAAGCGACATTTTCTAAAAATAAAGATGCAGTAGAAATGAATAACATGCAAATTTTACAAGAAATAAACAATCAAGATATGGGCTTCTATCTTAATATGCTCCCACTATTTTACTAGCGAGTCACGCGACACCCTCAACACGTGAAACGGAAGTCTCCGGCAGACTTCTAGTGGGGATCAGGATCCAATCAGCGTCTTAGTATAACCTCGAGGGACTCGACTAATCATACTAAGCCCAAAAGGTAGGCAACTCTTGCCGATCACAACTCCTTGTGATTCCCATCCTATTCGGCCTCCGAATCACTATAGTCTCGAGGGACTCAACTAACTATGATGCTCGGTTAAGTCAACACCATCGTTACAAGATGAGTCTGATTCGATGATATACCCTCGAGGGACTCGACTAAGCATACCATGTCCTCAAGTCACCGGCGACATCTCTTTGTCGTAAGCAAGATAGTGAATCGCGATATAGGTGAGCCTCGAGAGACTCAACTTACTCAACCTACACTAAGAATTGGTTCCTATCTATTACGATGGAAGGCCACGTGGGTCAATCTAATTGCCTCACATTTACCGACTTAATATTATCGAGAGAGATGTTTCTATGATTTGGTCTCCTAGGTCTCCGAATATAACATGTCATACATATACATATTTAATATATATCTACATCACATGCAAATATATATACATATCTAGTATGTGTATAAGCAATCACACCAGATGATCAGGGACATGTAGGGAATTTTTGAATTCTTAGGGGTATTTTCATAATTTGGACAAAAGACAGAAATTGGAATTTCTCAAATTTCGAGGGCTAAAATTATCTTTTTGCCCAAAACCCTAAGCCCCTCTCCCTCTTCCCTACTACTACTGCCACCGCCACCCTACCGACGATGGCTTGTGCAACGGGGCTGGGGCACCGCCCTTGAAAGTGGGCCCGTGGGTAGCACTAACCTCGCGGGCGGTTTTGCCCGCGAGGCAACGCCCACAAGCGATGCTACCTCGCTGGGCGACCGTACCTGCAGGGTTTTGCCCGTGGGAGCAACGGCCACTCCCGCGGTCATAAGTGCCGCTGCCCTACGGCGCGTCACCCCGCGGGAGCAGCGACCGCAAGCGCCGCTGCCCTGCGGTGCCTCAGCCCGCGGGCGTCGCTGCCCCGTAGTGCCTTTGCCCGCAGGTCCAACACCCGCATGCGTCGCCCTTGCGTGCCACCATTGTAGGCGACCTGCCTGCATGAAGATGGTAGCAAGTAGGCAGCCATCTTCGAGCACAACAAGGGCAGCAACAATTGCTGCCCATCCTCGCCTATTGCGTCAATAATTTAACATCAAAATTCTTCCTAAATATAACACACGCAGTTCAAAATCAATCATTCGCATGAACAACCTGGCTCTAATACCACAGTTGGAAAATCTTGGGAGTGACATCACATGCGCAGTGGAAGAACAAGAAAATAAAATAAAATCCTTAATTTCCTAAAAGATGTTTGTCGTCGTGCGAAGATTGGTGTACAAAAATCCACAAAACAAACTATGTATAGAATAGATTGTGTTACCTAGGGAGATCGTATATCCCTATTTCTTTGCAGATCTCTAGGAGAGGGTGAAGGAGGTCAAGCGTCCCCCTCTCTAGTTGTGAACCACACGTCAGGGCTGCGACGACGCTCCTCAAAACTCCAGGCCTACTATGAGGTGGAAAGGGGGAGGAGAATAGGAGAGCTAAGCAAATGCTCTAGCCTATAAACCACTAAATCCCTCCTATTTATAGAGCTCCCCTATCAAATCCTAATGGATCCTCCCCTAGTGGGTATTGGATCTGCATCCAATTGCCCAAGCCTTTTAGATTAGTGGATCTCTATCCAATAATCTCTCATGGGCTCTTATTGGATCTTGTGCATGGGATCCAATAATTCAGGGGCTTATTGGATATCCAATAAGATAGGGGTTCCGACGGATATCTCATATCCGAACCTCTATTCATCGCAATGCCTACCATATGTGTGTGACCCCCTAGGCCCAATATCGAGTTGGCCGTAAGTCATACATGTCAGAACTCCTTCTAACTTAGTGAATTATTATCTATATAATAATTCACTCGACTCTTCGACTACATACGTACTAGGCCACTACTTCGTAGTCCCCAGACAATACAGGGGAATCCAATCCATTGGATCTATCAGTCCTCAGTTACTGTATACCTATAGTCCCTCATCCATATAATATCTCAGAGACCGTATATAGAGCATAGTGCTATCAGACTCATACGGTTTCTTCTCGAGTCTCACTCTAATCGGATTCTCTCGGAGAACTCTTTCTCTCTCAATCCGAATGACGCTGGCCAGGGATTTGTCTGAGCAAGAATACATGGGATATTCCTCTCATAATGTCGAGAGTGGATGATCCTCTATCGACACTCAATAGCCCTTGTAAGGTTGACCGCCACTCCCAATGACTAGTTGTACTAGATCTGGGACATCCAAACCTATAAGTCTGGTATCAAAGAGTGGAGCACTCATACAGGACATCCTTGGTATCTTAAGTCTAAGGACCAGATGCACCACTAGGACTACGGAATCGTTGTCTGACAATAAGGCATCATCAACCATCCAGTATTTCGTAAGCGAATCAATCAGTGAACTTATTCTCCAATGAGCACCTATATTATATCCCTAGTGTCCCCACACGAGTAGCTATGAGACCAGCTGCATCCATCATATGGACGGGTATATAGCATACTAGTCTGTCTGGTTATCATGATGTCCCTCTCGGGTAACCTATGACTGGGATTATTTAGGATTTGTGTTTAAAGGTGAATCGATCTCATTATCATGATCTCATCACGATCTGATTTCTATTGCACAGATTCAAGGACATCATAATATATATATGCATATATGCAATAGTTAATATAAAGTGATAAATGCCAAAATATAATAAGTAAAAAGATTCCATGTCAAATCACACATGCTATCACTCACGTGATTGGCTTATTGGGCACCTATGATTAGCAGTTCGGTCATCGTGATCTATATCCACTCTCGATTCCTCCTTTGTTAAGGCCATCGGCATCCACTATCGGTCTTTCTTCAATGGGTGAAGACCAATTACTCTCTTAGAACATTTTCTCCTTTTCACAGGTTTAGGAGATAACCTTTACAAGTCACTCTTTTACAAGTATTTCCTCACACAGCTCCCTTAGGACTAACTCTAGGCACTAGGAAGAGGGAACTTAAAGTATTGGCAGAGTTTACTCTGTTTTTTTCTCTATAATTCTTGTTACATTCTTGCTGCCCAAGTGGGGTATTTATAGGCCCCAAATAGTTTCAAAAATGGAGCCAAAAATTTAAGCTTCCGGGTCTTCCGGGTATAGGTGGTACCACTGCTTGCACTAGGCGGTACCATCGCCTACAGCCTGACACTAGGTAGTACCATTGCCTGACAACCTAGGAGATCGAGTTTTCGAGTTTTCCAACTCACGGGTGGTTCTACTACCTATTCTGGCGGTGCCACCGCTTAACTCAACATTTGGGTTATTGAATGAGCCTCCCAATAAACCCAAATCACTCCTAATTTAGGCCCAATTGGCCCCTAATTGAGTTGCCTAATTACAACTCAATTATATACTAATGAATTTTAAGGCATACACTAAGCTAAATAAGTTCGGTAAGTCTAGGTTTCTTCCGGTAAGCTTCCGGCGATCTTCCAGTGAACTTCCAATGATCTCTCGGTAATGTTCCAATGGACTTCTAGCAAGCTCCAGTACTTCACGATGATCTTCTTAGCGAGTTTTGACGAGCTTCTTTGGCATGCTCCTGGACTTCTTAGTCAATTTCAACATAACTTCCGATGAACATCCGGACTTCCGATGAACTCTCGAACTCCCAACGAAATCTCATTCTTGACTTCGAGACTTCATTTTTCTTTATGCCTTAATCGCTATCATAGTTAATCCTACATGCTTAAAACCTACTTCGATCTAGACAATTATTACAAAGCTTGAATCAAATGTTGTCTGGCATGTCATTGGTTCATCAACGCTTCGTTCGATTCTTTGGTGCATCGTCCTCTCTTGCGACCCATTGCCCAATCGGCCAGTTGACTTCCGCAACTCTGATTTCCTTGGCGCAATATCCGCTCTTCTTGGCCTAATGCCCAAACCCATGGCTCGAAGCCTTCTGTCGATACGTCGACCGATCTTTTGACGCGACGTCCAATCTTCTGACATGTTTTTCTCCGACCCAACATGATTCTTCTTGCTTTAATTGTCTCTCCCTAATCAAAGCTTCCTACATCACTTAAAATGTAAATCAAATCATAAACACTATCAATTGGTTTCATCATCAAAATTTGAGATTCAACAATGTTTCATTCTGGTCCAACATGATTTTTCCTACTTTTAATTGTTTCTCCTTGATCGAAGCTTCCTACGTCACTCAAAACACATATCAGATCACAAACACATCGATTGGTTTCATCATCAAAATTCAAAATTCAACAAGTGTCAGACTAGGCAGTGGTACCGCCCAATGTCAAACTAACAAGTGGTGGTACCATCAGTTGTCAGTCTGGCAGACGGTGATACTGTCAGTATCCCGAAAACCGAGGATGAGATACTTTTTTACTCTTTTTTTGAAGTCATTGGGGCCTATAAATACCTCACTCTTTCTTGCATGAAAGAGCATGAAAGTGTAATAAAAAGTTGAGATTTTGAGTTGTAAAAGTCTTGAAAAAGTGTTAAGTGTCCTCCTCCTCCTTCTTTTGTTTTATGATCATTCTAAGAGAGGTGTGAGGCTTATAAATATTGTCTCCTAAACCTATGAAAATAAGAAAGAGTTGTAAGATGGTAGTTGGTCATTGCCTATTGAAGGAAGACCGTTAGTGATCGCTCATGGCCTCGAGTGAAGAGGAATCAGGAGTGGACGTAGGTCACGACGATCGAGCCACTATAAATCTAGTTTGCATTTACTTTATGCTTTTCATTTAAATTGTAAACTGATTTCTTACTCTTACTACGTTTATGAACATGTTTTCAAGTTAACATCTTTCCGATATGAGTTTCATCGAATGAGATTTTAAAATTGACGTGATTTTATCGAAAGCACTAATTCACGCCTCCTCTTAGTGCCAAAATGGTCTTAATAGTTGGTATCATAGCCACATTTCTCTTCGTTTGATTTAACACCTAAGAGAGATGGCTTTTACTGGCAATCTAGAGGGATATTCTATCACTCATCCCACTATGTTTAATGGGACGTACTACACATATTGGAAAACTCGTATGAGGATTTTTTTATTTCTATGGACTTTAATTTATGGAACATTATCGAATGTGATTTTCAAAAATCTTCTAGACTAATGAATGAGTGGAATGATCTAGAGAAAAAATCATTTTTCTCGAATGTAAAAGCTATGAATGCCTTATTTTGTGCTTTAGATAAAAATGTATTTAATCATGTTTCTATATGTAAAATTACATATGATATTTGGTAAACACTTGAAGTCACACATAAAGGTACTAGTAGAGTTAAAGAATCTAAAATCAATCTTTTGTTACATTGTTTTAAATTATTTTGAATGAAACCAAATGAAACCATTGGAGATATGTTAAGACCGAAATCGGCACTAAGAGGGAGGGTGAATTAGTGCTTATGATAAAAATATCAACGATTTAGAAAAATTGTTTCAATAAATCTCATATCAGAAATGATATCAAAAGTGTGCTTCAATTGAAGTAAATATAATAAATAATTAAAACAGAGAATAATAGTAATGAAGAGCAGAAAGAGAGTGCACACCAAATTTATAATGGTTCAGTCGTCGTGACCTACATCCACTCTCGATTCCTCTTCAGTCGAGGCCACTAGCATACACTAACGGTCTTCTTTCAATGGGCAAAGACCAACTACCCTCTTAAAACTCTTTCTCCTTTTCAAAGGTTTAGGAGACAACCTTCACAAGCCTCACACCTCTCTTAGAATGATTATAAAGCTAAAGAAGGAGGAGGAGGACACTTCACACTTTTTCAACACTTTTACAACCTAAAATCTCAAGACTTGTGTTCACATTTCATGCTCTTTCATGCAAGAAAAATTGGGGTATTTATAGCCTCAATAGTTTCAAAAATAGAGCTAAAAAGTATTTCATCCCGGGTTTCCGAGGTACTGACGGTACCACCACTAGTATTAGGCGATACCACCGCTTGCAGACTGATACTGAATAGTACCATCACCTAGTTTGGGTAGTACCACCACCTAATAGAGCCTCGGAGACTAGGCTCTAGTGGTACCACCACCTGACAAGGCAGTACAATTGCCTGACAGGGTGGTACCTGTTAGGATTGGAGCGGCACTAAGAAGGGGGGGTGAATTAGTGCAGCGGTAAAGTATGATAAACTTTTGATGATTTAAACACTTTCGGAAACTTCGTACGATAAAAGCAACGTTTCGTTTGAAACCGTTTCGATTGCGTTTTAACTTGAAGGCATACGTAAGAAGGAGACAAAGAAGTAGAGCATCAAAGTGAAGATGGTTTGCAGTAATATAAATGACAATAAGACAAACGCAAACTGATTTATAGTGGTTCGGTCATGCGACCTACATCCACTTGCGAAGCCTTCTTCGATGAGGCTCCCAACTTCCACTAGCAAATCACTTTGAAGGGGAAGGACAAATACCCCTCTTACAACCTTTTACAAGTAGTTCACTCTCTTACAAATTTTCAAAGAGAAAGAAGGAGGTGAACACTCAAGCAATTGAAAACAAGACTTGCTAAAGACTTTGCTAAGCCTTTTTTTCAAATCTATTTCTTTTCCAAAAGTTGTGTTCTCCACTGAGAATTGAGGGGTATTTATAGGCCCCAAGAGGATTCAAATTTGGGTTCCAAAATTTGAATTCTCTTGGGTTTCCGAGGCTGGCGGTGCCACCGCCCGACCTCTCGGGTGCTGGGCGGTGCCACCGCTCAATCCAACGGTGCCACCGCTCAGTTCTCGGGTTCTAGGCGGTGCCACCGCCTACACTATTTCAGCTCACTGGTTGGGCTCCAAACTTGGCCAAACTAGTCCGAACTCGGGCCCAATTGGCCCCTACTTGGGTTATAGGATTAACACCTAATCCTAACCCTAATTAACATGCTAACTACAAATTTAAAGACATTTCCTAAGCTATTACAAAGTCCGCAAGTCAAGACTTTTTCTAGCGAGCTTCCGTCAAACTTCCGGCGGTCTTCCGACGAACTCTCGAAAACCATTCTGCGGACTCCCGGCAAGCTCCTAGACTTCACGATTTGATCTTGGCGAGTTCCAATGAGCTTCTTCGGCAAGCTCCAATCTTTCTTGGCGAGCTCCGTGAACTTCCAACGAACCTTCCGGCGAGCTTCCGAAAAACCCTTCGACAAGCTCCCTACTCATTCTATGCTAGTTCTGGTAGCATTCCCGATGAACCTTCGGACTTCCGTCGAACTCTCGAACTCGCAACAAATCCTTCGCGCTTGACTCCAACACTTTGTTTCGCTTTATGTCTTCATCATTATCGTAATTAATCCTGCACACACAAGCCAAAACTCTACTCCGATCTAGACAATTATTACAACACGAATTGACATTCTGTTGACCGGCACGTCATTGGTTGGCGCTTCGTCCGATTCTTCAGCGCATCATCCTCTCTTGCGGCTTGTTACCCAATTGGTGGTTGACCTCCGCAAGCGCAATTCCGCTCTTGGCCCGATGCTCGATGTCCGAAGCCAATTGCCATCCAATATCCTAACGTGATCTCCTCCGGCGCAACGTCAATTCCTCCTGCGTTAACTATCTAATCCTGATCGAGTAGACCTGCATCACTCAAAATGCAGTTAAACATCTAAACACAATCAATTAGTTTCATCATCAAAATCCAAGATTCAACAATCTCCCTCTTTTTGATGATGACAACTAATTGATGACTAACGGAGTTAACCTTAACTCCCGAAGTTTAAACAAACTCCCCCTATCAATATGGCTTATTGATAGAAACTCTTGGATTCAAGAATCCAAGCAACATGTCATCATAAACTTATGCATAACATGTCATGTCATCATACTTCTCCCCCTTTGTCATCAACAAAAAGGAGAAGTTCCTACTCTTATGTGTTTAGAGATAAAAAGTTTCATACATTGCATGAAAAACATAGTATCAAATTTTATCATCGTGCAATCTAGCAATTAAAGATGTATAAGTTTAGCATATTTGCTTTTCTTGAGATAACAACTAATTGCTTCTCTTTAGACTACGAGCTAGCAATTTTCATGATATGTAAGTTGCAAGCTAGCAAATTTTTGCTTCCTTTGCAATGTTTGAGCTAGCAATTTTGCTTCCGTAACAAATTAGCATGTTTTGTATTTTGAGATAGGCAAGATAGCACATTTGTTTTTTTTGAGATAGCAACTCTTTTGAGATAGTGATCTTAGCAAATTTTACATCATGCAAGGTAACAAATTTTTGTGATGTTCAAGATAGTAAGTTCTTTCTTCTCTTTTGAGAAGTGCTATTTTCGCTTCCTTTACAAAGTGCAAGCTAGCAAAGTGTTTGAAAAAGTGAGCAAGTTTTGCAACATACAAGCTAACAAAAATTTCAAAAGCAAATACAAGATAGCTTTCTTGTTGAAGTGTGTAAGCTATCAATTCTTGCTTCCTATTGTAATGTGCAGGTTGTAAGTCTTGCTTCTTAAGATAGGCAAGATAGTGATGTTCAAGAAGACAACTTTTGCTTCTTGAAATAAGCAAGTTAGGAATCTTTGCTACTTAAGATAGGCAAGCTAGCTATCTCCCCCTTTGTCATTGTCAAAAAGAAGGGAAGACCCTTTACATCAATTATAACAAAGGTAAGTATCAATCTTATTTGTGCATCATCATATTTTCAAATTAGAATATGCACATTTTCAAAAACCTTAAATTCATTCATGCACAATATTGAATAAATCAATCAACATTATGAGGATATCATACATGATACTAAAATTTTTAACTATTTGTCAACATTTTGATCATGATACCAAACATTCATCATTTAGAGTATTCATGATATAAAATATTAAATCAATATTTATAATACATCATTTTAGCAACAACTCATAGTATTTTAAATCATGATTTACATCATATGTAATACATCACATCATAATTAGAAATCACAAGTATTGCATACATCATTGCAAATCATAAATGTTTCATATCATGATGGTATCAATTTGTCAAATTATATCCTACCATGCATGATCAAAACTTCTCCCCATTTGTATTTCATGCATAATTTCACTTCATCACATTAGGAGTATCAAGAGGAATTAATTGGGTGATGAGATAAATATTTCACGAATACATGGAATTGTATAAAAAAAATCATATCATAAGTGTTTCATACATTCATATCATCACATGAAGGAATATAAACAAAAATTAGTGATGAGATATTACTTCATGAATACAACAAAATTCATATAGCATATCATAGTTTATTAGAATTAGTCTTCCTTTTGGTGAATAGCAAAAAGAATAGTAGGAGAGCAAGATCTCAATTCATACACATCAAATATTCAATCATCAAAATCAGGATTCATCTAGAAAATTCTCCTCTTTAAATATTCAAAGAGAGAATCATGATGAACATTCTTGGTTTACATAAAGTTTCAAAACATAATTATCAAGATCATGAATACTAAAAGACTATGAAACATTTCGACAAATCTCCTTTTAAATAGAAAGCAATCTTGATTCATAAAGGATTTCATGTTATAAATTTCAAGAGATCAAGATCGTGATTTCAATAAAAAATTATTCAAATTTAAATCATCAAAATCATTATCAAAATCCAAGAGATTCACAAAGATGATAAAAATGGATTCATCAAAATCAATAAGATTGAGCAAAATAATTTTCAAGAATGTTTCCCTCTTTTTGATTGTTTCAAAACATATGATTTTGTTTCATTTATGCCAAATAAAAACATGTATCATGTTTAAAACCGAAAGAGTAAGATTTATTACAACAAAGATCAATAAGGTACTTTCATTATGGTAAAAATCAATAATCCATAAATCGTAAGATTCATTATGCATAATTTCGAGATTTATTAAGTATGATCAATATGCATGACACTAAAACATGGTTTCAAAATGTTTAATATTTTTATTACACAATTTCATCATTATGCATCATTATATATAACTTTACAATGTCATGCATAAAATCGTCAAATCATAGTATTAAAATATTAATATTTTTATTACAAGTTTATGCATCATTAAGTATATAATTGTCAAGAATGACACTTCACTATTTCATATAAGCATGCATATTTCATTTATGTCAAATCAGAACATACATCATTTTTTAAAGTCACTTTTATGTCAAATCAAAAAATGCATCATTAAGCATGATTATTATTCATTACTTCAAATCAAACATGATTTCATTTATTTTCAAAATATTTATCATGATAGAGCATATAAGCCAAAGAAACTATTAAACATAAAGCATATTCATCAATGATGGTTTCATTGAGTATAAAGTATTTTCAACCAAAATCATTTGTTATTTGTTGTAGTCATACATTTTTCTTTTTAGGTGAATCTATCTTTTCATGCTTAGTTTGAATACAAAAGCCGTGCATCATTTTGGAAAGCAACTTTCATCATGGTATAAATCGATAATCCATAAATCGTAAAAGATCATTATGGAAATCATCAATAATCAATAAACTATAAATTACCCAAAACTCATCATCATCATGCATAGCTTCAAAAAATAAATTTATTAGGCATGATATCATATTTCATAAGACATTTTTAATCAAAATCATTTTGTTTATCATAAACATACAATTTTCATGATTATTTTAAAAATTACTAGAATGATATGCATGATTTCTATTTTTTTATTTTCATGTAATTTTTAAGAAAATTAATCCTAAACTAAATTAAAAATAACTCATGAAAAGTATTATGTAATTTCAAAATAATTCAAGAGAGTTGAGTTACTTACCTTGTAGTCGAAGCTCGTCAAAGCCCAATTCGTCGTTTCACCTTTGGAAGTTTTTTATTCATCCTTGGTTGCCTTCCTCTTCTTTGGCCTCTTCCTCCGTTTAAGTTCATTGTTTATTTTAGATTTTTGTTTAATAAACTTATTAAGATTTAGTGTTCGAAGTTCAAGTTCATCATTGTCCTCGTCACTTGAGTCATCGCTCAAGTGGTATTCATTTGTCCGGAGTTCCAAATCCTTCCTGTTCTTTGGAAGGTGATTTTGTTCATCATGTTCATCATGTATATTATGCACCATTTCATATGTCATCAACGAACCAATTAGTTCTTCAAGTGGAAAAATATTTAAATCTTTTATTTCTTGTATTGCGGTTATTTTAGGATCCCACCTTTTTGGAAGGGATCTTAAGATCTTGCTTACGAGATCAAAATTCGAAAAAGATTTACCAAGAACTCTTAGACTATTGATGACATCCGTGAAACGGGTGTACATGTCGCCTATAGTCTCGCTTGGTTGCATTCGAAAAAGCTCAAAATTATACAATAAAATGTTAACTTTCGAGTCTTTGACTCTACTAGTTCCCTCGTGCGTGATTTCAAGTGTTCGCCAAATATCAAAAGCCATTTCGCATGTAGAAATCCGATTGAACTCATTTTTGTCCAAAGCACAAAATAAGGCATTCATAGCCTTTGCGTTTAAAGAAAAATACTTCTTCTCCAAATCCGACCATTCGTTCATCGGTTTAGAGGGAAGTTGAAAACCGTTTTCAACGATATTCCATAAATCCAAATTCATAGAAATCAAGAAAACTCTCATTCGAGTTTTCCAATAAGTGTAGTCCAATCCATTAAACAATGGTGGACGAACAACCGATAAACCCTCTTGAAAGCCATGAAGAGTCATTTCTCTCGGGTGTAAATCCGAAATGAGAAATATCGGGCTCTGATACCAATTGTTAGGATTTGAGTGGCACTAAGAGGGGGGGGTGAATTAGTGCAGCGGTAAAGTATGATAAACTTTTGACGATTTAAACACTTTCGAAAACTTCGTACGATAAAAGGAACGTTTCATTTGAAACTGTTTTGATTGCATTTTAACTTGAAGGCATACGTAAGAAGGAGACAAAGAAGTAGAGCATCAATGTGAAGATGGTTTGCAGTAATATAAATGACAATAAGATAAATGCAAACTAATTTATAGTGGTTCGGTCATGCAACCTACATCCACTTGCGAAGCCTTCTTTGATGAGGCTCCCAACTTCCACTAGCAAATCACTTTGAAGGGGAAGAACAAATACCTCTCTTACAACCTTTTACAAGTGGTTCACTCTCTTACAAATTTTCAAAGAGAAAGAAGGAGGTGAACACTCAAGCAATTAAAAACAAGACTTGCTAAAGACTTTGCTAAGGCTTTTTTTCAAATCTATTGCGTTTCCAAAAGTTGTGTTCTCTACTGAGAATTGAGGGGTATTTATAGGCCCCAAGAGGATTCAAATTTGGGCTCCAAAATTTGAATTCTCTTGGGTTTCCGAGGCTGGCGGTGCCACCGCCCGACCTCTCGGGTGCTCCGGCGAACTTCCGGCGGTCTTCCGACGAACTCTCGGAAACCATTTTGCGGACTCCCAGCAAGCTCCTAGACTTCACGATTTGATCTTGGCGAGTTCCAACGAGCTTCTTCGGCAAGCTCCGATCTTTCTCGGCGAGCTCCGTGAACTTCCAACGAACCTTCCGGTGAGCTTCCGAAAAACCCTTCGGCAAGCTCCCTGTCACGACCCGAGTCTGATGAGCCAACTGGCCAATAACTTCATTTTGGTCCTTCAACCGCAGACCAAAATGCTTAAGCGGGAGTTAACGTAGTACACTTATCAGGCCCTTATAAGCTAATCATATATATTTTTCACTTCCAATGTGGGACTAATGGGATATTACAATATCCCCAACTCAATTAGCTTGACGTCCTCATCAAGGCCCGACATATCCTAGATCGAACCCTAGCATAGTGCATATGAGGATTAACTTAGTGGTGGCTCACGCCGTGATGAGTTCACTAACTCCATCCACAGGTAGCCCTTTCCTACTCGAGCCTCTCACCCTGCCCAAATGATAGGTCGGCTCTGATACCAAATGTCACGACCCGAGTTTGATGAGCCAACTAGCCAATAACTCCATTTTGGTCCTTCAATCGTGGACCAAAATGCTTAAGCGGGAGTTAACGTAGTACACTCATCAAGCCCTTATAAGCTAATCATACATATTGCCCACTTCCGATGTGGGACTAATGGGATATTACACTCCCTACTCATTCTCAACTAGTTCTGGCAGCATTCCCGACGAACCTTCGGACTTCCGTCGAACTCTCGAACTCGCAACAAATCCTTCGCGCTTGACTCCGACACTTTGTTTCGCTTTATGTCTTCATCGTTATCATAGTTAATCCTGCACACACAAGCCAAAACTCTACTCCGATCTAGACAATTATTACAATGCGAATTGACATTCTGTTGACCGGCACGTCATTGGTTGGCGCTTCGTCCGATTCTTCAGCGCATCGTCCTCTCTTGCGGCTTGTTGCCCAATTGGCGGTTGACCTCTGCAACCCCAATATCCTTGGCGCAATTCCGCTCTTGGCCTGATGCTCGACGTCCGAAGCCTACTGCCATCCAATATCCTAACGTGATCTCCTCCGGCGCAACGTCAATTCCTCTTGCGTTAACTATCTAATCCTGATCGAGTAGACCTGCATCACTCAAAATGCAGTTAAACATCTAAACATAATCAATTAGTTTCATCATCAAAATTCGAGATTCAATAGTACCACTGTTAGGATCAAGAGCGGCACTAAGAGGGGGGAGTGAATTAGTGCAGTTGTAAAATATGTCGGTTCCGAAAATTCTTCGTATGTTAAAAACTAATTCTAAAAATATGCTTAGATTGAAAGCCTATGGAAGAGCATAGCAAGTAATGAGAAGGCAGTTTACAATTTAAAGTAAATTGCTCAAAGTAAAGGCAAACCAGATTATTATAGTGGTTCGGTCGTCGTGACCTGCATCCACTTCACCGATTCCTCTTCCGTCGAGGCCACCGGCATCCATTATCGATCTTCCTTCAATAGGAAAAGACCAAACACCTTTTACAACTCGATTCTCCTTTCACCCGGTTTAGGAGATAACCCTTACACCCCCACTTACTCCTCTCTCAAACTATTCTAACACTTAGAACTTTTGAGAGGAGTTCACACTAGATTGCAGCAGCGTTTCTTTCTATTTTTACTCTCAAGTCTTGTGTATTTTAACCAGGGATAAGAGGGGTATTTATAGGCTTCAAGTTGATTCAAACTTAGAGCCTAAAAACATCTCATCCTGGTTTTCCTAGGTCCGGGCAGTACCACCACAAGTGCTGAGCGGTACCATCGCTAGTGTCTGTCTGACACTGACACTGCACTAAGCGGTACCACCGCCAGTGTCCGTCCGTCAGAGCCAACTTATGGGTGTTCAAATCGTTGTTCGTAATAATTCTTTCCTGTAAACTGTTGGACTAGTTTATACAAACTGTAGGTTTCTTCCTATTTTAAGACATCAAAACTAGTGGCACAGAGGTTGGACCTAATAAGTCCACTGGACTTGAAGTCTTAAATAACCTTGAATGAAGTATCCGATCTAGAAGTAAGTCGATCAAAAGACGTAAGGTTTCAAAAGGGCAGGGAGACCCGAAGGAACACCGATAAGGTGAGACGACTAAAATCTAGAAAGGATAAAGAAAACCAGGTTATGAAAGTCTAAAAGTACATGTCTGAAAAATGGGAAGAAGCCATACAGCAATGGTACACTAGTTCTCACACTTCAAAGCTTGACTACCTTGACCTCGCTGAAACCCATAGCCCCACCAGGAAAGAGCTAGCCCATAATCTTGTGATTATTTACGATAGAACCTGTCTATCTAGTAAAGTCAATTTAAAAAACTTCAATGTCATTATTGAGAAAAATCAGAATCTAGAGAGGGAAATCAAAGGACTCAAGCACTCAATAAAAACTCTCACTGCCTTACACTCTGAAAATAGACCCCTTACGAAACAAGAAGTGCGTGATTTAGTTGCAGAAATTTCCAAGCAACCAAAACTTGTGGAGGAAGAGGCTCTCAGACTAACTCAAAGCTTAAATCAAAAGCTGCAGAGGGTTGAACAACTTCTATCAAGGATAGAAAAACAAATTTTTGGATGAACTATCTGTTCTCCAAAAACACCGAATCCTACGAAGAAGCCCTCAAGGCCACAGAACCTATTGATCCACCATCCTTAGGATTTCTCAAAACAAACGACTACCCGGGAACCCTTAGCCACCAAGCAGCTGTGATTAAACAGCACAACACACAAATCCAACTCCTCACACAGATCGCTGAGGATATAAAGGGGATACGAACAGAATTACAAGCTATAAGGAAGCTTCAGCAAGCTAAGACAGAACCACCCCAGAGCATCCCAGAAGATTTGATAGCAAAGCTCTCCAATTTAAGCCTAGGTCCCTCAGAAAGACCTAAAGAGGCAAAAGGAAAAATTTTGGTGTTCAAAGATCCTATACAAATCCTGAAACAAGTCCAGAGATGACGACCAGAACTCAAGAAGTCTCCACATCTGCCCCCTTGATCGAAGATCAAATCCGAGATTATAGAAGAAATCAATGTAGGATCTTTAACGCTCGCTAAGCGACAAGACGTGCAGGACAAAGATTATTTGGAGGTTCAGCCTCCACCCAACATGTCCTAGAACAACAAATAGACCCTCAGGCACAACTAAGGTTATCTATGCGTGAAAGATCTACTATAGCACCAGCTGAAGTGCTATACCACTCAAGAAGGGACGATGCCCATCACAGGGTATACGTTCACAGATCTGAAGAAGCCATGCTGGTTACAAATAACCAGGAGGATAGACCCTTCATCATAGAGGAAAGTTACGAAAGGCTTCAGAGGAGTAGAATGCAATATATCCACCTAGGAACACTCCAGGTACGGCTACAAACCCTGCATCGACAGGAAGAAGGGACACTAGCACTACTAGTGTTCAGGGACAACAAATGGATGGATGATCGATCCATCATTGCCACCATGGAAGTAGACTTGACTCAAGGGAGTCAGCTGGTCTACGTAATCCCCGACATCATGATGACAATAGGGGACTTTTACCGCAATATTCAACTCTCAATCCTCACCAGAGGATATGACACATGGCGAAATGGTGAAGCTAATTTGCTTGTCACCAGAGGAATGGTGGGGCGACTTTCAAATACCCTGAATGTTGCCTTTGCGTACAAAGTATAAGGGGTGGTGGACTACCTCACCAGCCACGGTGTAAGGGCACTACTAGGGAGGAGGTACTCTACAGCAGACATACAAGGAAGAGACTGGGTCATCCGACTAACCCAAGTCTCAATACCAATGCAGCCTTCAGAAGCACAAAGCCGAAACTTATTAGATGGAAGGATATCTATCAGCTTTGACAATTACAAAGCTGCATCTACATCAAGCCGAATCAACTACAATACTGCTGATGACGAGACGTTCAGCGATGAGGAAGAAATCCGGAGCCACACAATAGCTGTCATAATACAAATAGCAGGCAGCGAAGACAATGAGGCGGAAGGCTTGCGGAAAAACCTGAATTTTTATTTTCAGGATATTAACGCTTCAGAAGATGATGGGGAGATGCCATATCCCCAAAAATTTCAAGAAGAAATTATAGCAGCAGGACTTGAGGAAAATTGGGAAGTGGAATACCCACAATTAGCAAAACTCTCCCAACAAGTATATTCCTCCTATGCTGTATCAAACTACAGACCACCTACAGACTCTACTATGGGGCCAGCAAACTACCCCCCCGCCATTAACATAGAGTCAACCATCCAGAAGCCTACCTTTGAAGGATATACTAGGCAGGCCAAATTCAAAAAAAAGGATTTTTCTGAAGCATGGAACCTACCCTCAGCGTTTCAACAGCAGGGAGCCATGTTCATTATCCCTACACAATTAGGGATGTTTGATGAAGTTTTTATGAGACGGGAGTCAATAACTAAGAATTTAGTTTCACTCCAAGGATTCACAGATTCCCAAGCAAAGATGGAATTTATCAAAAATCTGCTCGGTGAATCCGAGAAGCTAGCTTGGATCCAATGGAGGATGGCGTACCCTGACGAATACCAACTACTACTGGCAAACGCCGACGGAGCAGGAGGTACCCAAAATATCCTATCTCAATTACGAACAATCTTCATACTTGAAGACCCATTTCAGGGATCAACCGGGATGCAAGAAGAAGCCTACAGAGACCTGGAGAGGCTTTCGTGCAACAGCCTGAAGCATATTATCCAGTTCCTGAATGACTACATGAGGTTAGCCTCAAAAACGGGAAGGCTGTTCACAAGCCCCGAGTTATCTGAAAAACTATGGTCCAAGATGCCCGGAGAATTAGGAAAAAGGATAAAGGACGCCTTTGAATCCAAATACAGGGGCAATACGATCGGGGTAATCCCTAGGATCTTATTTTCCTACAAATACCTGGAAGCAGAATGCAAGGACGCCGCATTCAAAAGGGCGCTTAAAGACCTGTCGTTCTGTAGTGAAATACCCATCCCAGGATATTATAACAAGCCCGAAAGGAAATACGGTGTTAGAAGATCAACAACATATAAAGGCAAGCCCCACTCATCACATGCAAGGATAGAAAAAAGAAAGCACTTGGTAAGAAACAAAAGGTGCAAGTGCTATTTGTGCGGTGAGGAAGGACATTTCGCCAGGGAATGTCCTAACGACTGCAAAAACATAAAGAGGGTTGCAATGTTTGAACAATTAGACCTTCCAGAGGATTACGAAATCATCTCTATCCAAGAAGGAGAAAACCAAAGTGACACAATCTACTCAATCTCTGAGGGAGAAGACGTAGAGGAATTACAACATGATATACACTCCTTCACCCATAAGATATTTGCTCTTGTTGAAGATAGCAGGACCTGGTGGATTGGACCAGAGTCAGGATACAGAGCAAGAATACAAGTCTCACAAAAATAGGCCGAGTGCAGCCACATCTGGAGGATAAACGAGGAACTACCGGTAAGGCTGGAAAGGTGCAACTGCTGTAAAAGAATCTCACAACAAAGGCACAGGCGACATTGCCCGCTGTGTGAGCTCACCTCGTGCGGGATGTGCAGCATCTACTACTTCAATAAAAAGACCCCTGTAGCACTGGAGGAACCAGTCAAGTTTGAACCCAAGAATCTCCTCCAACAATAGCAGGATTATATTAACCACTGTGAAGCAGAGATAAAGAAACTGAAAGCCACACTGGAAGCAAAAAAAGAAAAGGCAAAGGAAATTGAGGAAGCCCATCGACAAACCATTACAATTGCCCAGGAGAACCTCCAGCTAAAACATGAAGTAGAAGAGCTGAAAAGGAAATACCAAGAGCTGGAACAAGAAAATATGGAACTTGACAGACTCTGCATGGAAAGGGCAGACTTACAAAAGGAGATCAATCTCCTAAAACAAAAGGAAAAGGAAAGCACCTATGTCTTACTGATGGAGGAAAAACAGCAGATACTATCAGTTGAGACAAAAGAAGGCGCCAAACCAAAAAAAGCAAAGAATATGCTGTTCAACCTAAAGGTACAACTTGAAATACCCAATATTCCTATAATCAAAGTAAATGCCATTCTGGACACAAGAGCCACCACATGCTGCATAGATGAAGGCGCGATACCAAGGGAAGCACTGGAAAAGAATCCCTACCTGGTACATTTCAGCGGGATTACATCAAAGACAACAGCAGATAAGAAATTGAGAGGAGGAAGGATGGTGATAGGTGACAACTCCTTCAGAATCCCATACACATATGCGTTCCCTATGAAATTAGGGGATGACATACAGATGATAATCGGGTGCAATTTCATCCGCGCCATGCAAGGAGGAGTCAGAATTGAAGGAAATATGGTAACCTTCTATAAGAACCTGACTACTATTAACACCCTCCCATATGTTCCAGTTACAGCTGCTATAGAAAAACTAGAACTAGAAGAAGAAGACTACATTCAAATTCAGGAGCTAGTTCTATACTCAGCCGAACCTCAAAAGGACGAAGACAAACTCAAAGCACAGTTTGGAAGCCTGATCGAAAAATTAAAGGCCCAAGGGTACATTGGTGAAAATCCTCTTCAACACTGGAAGAAAAACGGGTTGATGTGTGAACTGGAGATCAAAAACCCAAACCTTACAATAGAGGACAAGCCATTAAAGCACCTCACACCTCAGGCCAAAGAATCCTTCTCTAGACATGTCAAAGCACTTCTGGACATTGGTGTGATCAGACCAAGTAAGAGCAGGCACAGGACAACAGCAATCATAGTCAACTCTAGCACAACAGTAGACCCAGTCACTGGCCAGGAAAGAAGGGGAAAGGAGAGAATGGTCTTTAACTACAGAAGACTAAATGACCTCACTGAAAAAGACCAGTACAGCTTGCCAGGGATAAACACCATACTAAGAAAGGTCAGCAACAGCAAGATATACTCCAAGTTTGACCTAAAAGCTGGATTCCATCAGGTGGCAATGCACCCGGACTCCATAGAATGGACGGCTTTCTGGGTACCAGATGGACTATATGAATGGCTGGCAATGCCATTTGGGCTCAAAAATGCCCCTGCAATATTTCAGAGAAAGATGGATGCCTGCTTCAAAGGTACGGAATAATTTATAGCAGTCTATATAGACGACATCCTAGTATTCTCTGAAAATACAAAGGACCATGCTAAGCATCTTCATAAAATGCTAGAAATCTGTCAAAAAAATGGATTAGTATTGAGCTCGACAAAAATGAAGATTACAGTCAAAGAAATAGAATTCCTAGGGGCAGTATTAGGAAACTCAAGGATTAAGTTGTAGCCCCACATAGTAAAAAAAATTACTAAGTTCAAAGAAGAAGACCTTACAACCAAAAGGGGTTTAAGGTCTTGGCTGGGGATTCTAAACTTTGCAAGGAATTACATTCCAAATCTCGGTAAACTCCTAGGGCCTCTCTACTCGAAAACAAGCCCAACAGGAGAAAAGAGACTCAATGAACAGGATTGGAAGCTTATCAAGGAAGTCAAAAGCAAAGTCCAACAGCTTCCTGATCTAGAAGTACCACCCCCAGATTGCTATATAATTCTAGAAGTTGATGGATGTATGGAAGGATGGGGAGGAGTGTGTAAATGGAAAAATAAGAAAGGAGATCCAAGGAGCACAGAAAGAATATGTGCCTATGCTAGCGAAAAATTCAGCCCCATCAAATCAGCTATTGACGCAGAATTACACGCAGTCCTGAAAACTCTTGAAGCCCTAAAGATCTACTATCTGGACAAAAGAGAGATCCTGATAAGAACGGACTGTCAAGCCATAATCAGCTTTTTCAACAAATCAACTCAAAATAAACCGTCAAGAGTCCGATGGATGACATTCATTGATTATATCACCGGAAGTGGGGTTGAAGTCCAATTTGAACACATTGAAGGAACAAGTAACATCCTCGCCGACTCCTTATCTAGATTAATCAATATTCTTTTAAATGCAGGATGGAAGGAAGAACAAAAGGACCAACTATCACTATTGGCGGAAGCAACCCAAGAACTCAAGGCCAAGCCCAACCCAAAGGCGGAAGCCTTTCTGAATCAAATAGCCTGCAAAATAATAGCCTCCTATTCCAGTACACTGATGAGCTCACCTGCCTTCAAAAAGGAAAGAAAAGGTTACTTAATGACAAAGACTCCACAAAAAGAACGCTCGGAATCTTACAGCAGAAGGCAACAGAACAAGCAATCAATGCCTTACAACAATACAGAGACATCCACTCACTTAAAGTGGAAGAGTACCGGCGGCGAAGCTCAGGAAAAGACAACTGGTATAAAGACTGGCTACCAGCTGTCCTCCAGCAACAACAACAGCTGGAAAGAGCCCTGGCGCTTACAAAAGACACCGCCCAAAGGACGCCAAACTTCAGCATCTAGGAACACTGTGGACCCCTAACTATGCTGAAATCATGCAAAACACCACCACCTAATGCAATAAGTTAGATAGTCATGGGCTGAGCTTCGGGGAGCCGCCCAACAAAATAAGCTGGCACGCAGTATAGAGCATACCTTCACTACTCAGTAGCACTTTTGAGCTGTGCCTCGGGGAGCCGCTCAAAATTTAAATAATTGTACCAGAGGGAATATAAAAGAGAAAGCGAGAAGAACACGATGGGGCCCAATGAGTACCCGGTTCTATCCGCCTCTTCTATATAAAACTCTTAGTAGTTCTCTTGCAGAACAAGCAATCGAACACTGAAGTTCTACTTGAGCAAAAATCCCCCCCAGATCTTTGTAAGAATCCTTTTATTTTCCTAAGTTCCTTATATATCAGTTCTTAGAATGTATGTCTAAGTATTCCTTTTGTCCCTTTTAAAGCCGATCCAGTTCCTGTTTATTGTTTAATGTTCCTTTTTTTTCTTAAAGCTGATCATGTTTATGGTATCAGAGCCAGCTTATGGGTGTTTAAATCGTTGTTCGTAATAATTCTTTCCTGTAAACTGTTGGACTAGTTTATACAAATTGTAGGTTTCTTCCTATTTTAAGACATCAAAACTAGTGGCACAAAGGCTGGACCTAATAAGTCCACTGGACTTGAAGTCTTAAATAACCTTGAATGAAGTATCCAATCTAGAAGTAAGTCGATCAAAAGACGTAAGGTTTCAAAGTACATGTCTAAAAAATGGGAAGAAGCCATACAGCAATGATACACTAGTTCTCACACTTCAAAGCTTGACTACCTTGACCTCGCTGATAGATATCAAGCCCCACCAGGAAAGAGCTAGCCCATAATCTCAACTAAATGGTACATCCAATCTATCAGCTGATCCTGTTTATGGTACACCGGCCCAACATGATTCTTCCTGCTTTAATTGTCTCATCCTGATCGAAGCATCCTGCATCACTCAAAACGCATATTAAATCATAAACACTTATCAATTAGTTTCATCATCAAAATCTGAGATTCAACAATCTCCCCCTTTTTGATGATGACGGAGTTAACCTTAACTTCCAGAGTTTAAACAAACTCTCCTTATCAATATGTTATATTGATAAAACTTTGAATTCAGGCCGAATTCAAGTCATTGTAAATTTCATCATGAATATTTGTAATACATCACCATGCATAACATGATCATACTTCTCCCCCTTTGTCATCAACAAAAAGGAGAAGTGCAACTTTCAAGTGTTTGAGATGTAAGTTCAAATTGTTGCATAATAAACATAATCTTCAGTTTTATCATCATGCAAACTAGCAATAATTTTATAATATTTTAAAACATGCAAGCTAGCAATTTTGAGATGTTCAAGAAAGCAACTCTTGCTTCTTGAAAATATACAAGTTTGTAAATTTTGCTAGATGTGTAAGTTAGCATGTTTTGCTTCTTGAGATAAGCAAGATAGCACTTCTTTCTCCATGCAATTTACAAGCTAGCAAATTTTTGCTTCCTTTCAATGTTTGAGCTAGCAATTTTGCTTCCTTTACAAAGTGCAAGTTTCTAAATTTTGCAAGATGAGCTAGCGATATTTCTCCCCTTTTGTCAATGTCAAAAAGAAGGGAAGAATACAATGTTGTAATTCTTTTTCCCTTTACGTCAATTTCTAAATCAAGACAAAGGTAAGTAATCATTCTTATTTCGAAATGTCATAATTGAGATAAACCATGAATTCAAATCAAAGCAATCATGATTCACATCATATGCAATACATCACATTCATCATCATAATTAAAAAGCATAAGCATTGTATGCATAATACCAAATCATCATATATATTTTTAAAATATAAAATCATCATTATATACATGATTCCAAATCATCATTCATAATTACATCAATTATTAGCAACAGTTCATAGTATTTCAAATCATGATGGTATTAATTTTTTAAATTAAATCCTACCATGCATGATTATAACTTTTCCCTCATTTATCATTGTAAACAAGAAAGAATAAGGGAAGAATAAAATAGTGTAAAATATTTCAATCATTTCAAAGCATACAAGCCATAAATACAAAGATATCATGAAACATAAGAGACCTCTTGAATTACAAAAGACATGATTCGTTTTATAAAATTTCTTCTTTTTATAAATAGTAAAAAGAAATATAAGAGATCAAATGATATAATATCTTGATTCATGCATAAGAAATCTCAAGTTATAAATCTCAAAAAATCAAGATAAGTCTCATTCAAATTCAACTCATCAAAATCATTTTCATGAGATTCAAAATGACATAAACAACTTTATCAATCTCTTAGTGAAAAATTGATAAGATAGAGAAAAAGAAATTTTCAAGAAAAATATTTTTCTCTTTTTAGTTGTTTCAATTCATGTGATTTATTTCATAGAAGCATGCCTTTTTCATTTATGCCAAAAATATGCATTAACGTTTAAAAACCGAAAAAGCCACTTTCATTACCGTAAAAATCGATAATCCATAAATCTCAAGAATCATCATGCATAATTTTGAAATTTATTAAGCATGATCATTATGCATGACATCAAGACATGGTTTCAAAATATTTAATATTTTCATTACATAATTACATCATTATGCATCATCGAAATTGATTTCATCAAACATAAAGCATTTTCTATCAAGATCATTTTGTTTGTTGTAGTCATGCATTTTTCTTTTTAGATGAATCTAACTTTTCAAGCTTAGTTTTCGATACAAAATCCATGCATCATCATTAAGCATGATATCAAACTTCTTAATATATTCATTAAGACATCAAGCATGGTTTCAATCAAAATCAGAAATCATCAAGATACACATTATTTCTTCTTGAAAAACATTCATAGGATGATCATTAGATTTAAATCTAACATTTTATTCCATTAACATAAAACATATAATTTTCATTATCATTTTCAAAATTATTAGCATGATCATAATTTTTGCATTTTCATTTTTAAACATGCAATTCTCAAGAAAAATAATTATTCTAAACTAAATTAAAATTAACTCATGAAAAGCATCATGTAATTTTGAAATAAATCAAAGGCATTTTGATTACCTCATCGTCGAAAGTCGTTAAGGCGTAGTTTGCCACCTCGCCTTTGTTGATTTTCTCCTCTTGATTCGTCCAAGATTGCTTCCTTCTTCTTGCGTTCATAGCAAGTAATTGCGTTCATTTTGTTCTTTAATTTTTGTTTCATTAACTTTTTAAATATCATGAGCAATTCAAGTTCACCATCACTTGAGTTTATGCTCGAGTAGTCTTCATGTGTTCTAAGTGTCAAATCCTTCTTGTTCTTTGGAAGGTTGTTCTTGAGTTCTTCACATGCATTATACGTCATTTCATAAGTCATCAAAGACCCTATAAGTTATTGGAGAGGGAAATAGTTCAAGTTTTTTTATTCTTGAATAGTCATTCCTTTTGAATCCCTAAGTTTTAGAGAGTGAGCATAAAACTTTATTCACAAGTTTAAAATTCGAAAAACTTTTACCAAGAGCTTTTAAACCATTGACGACATCCGTAAAATGGGTGTACATGTCAACAATGGTTTCGCTCGGCTTCATTCGAAAAAGTTCAAAATCATGCATTAAAAAGTTGATTTTCGAATCTTTAACTTTGCTAGTTCCTTCATGTGTGATTTCGAGAGTGCGCCATATGTCAAAAGTCGTTTCGCGCATAGAAACCCGATTAAACTCAGTTTTATCTAAGGTGCAAAATAAGGCATTCATAGAGAAAAAGTCTTCTTCTCCAAATTATTCCAATGGTTCATTGGAATAGAAGTCTTTTGAAAACCAAATTCGACTATGTGCCATAAATCAAGATTCAATGAAAGCAAGAAAACTCTCATTCGAGTTTTCCAATAAGTGTAGTCCGTCCCATTGAAAAAGGGAGGACAAATGAGAGAGTGACCCTCTTGAAAGCCGAAAAGAGTCATTTCACTTTGGGTGTTAGGATCAAGGGCGACACTAAGAGGGGGCGGGTGGGGTGAATTAGTGCAGCTGTAAAATACGTCGGTTCCGAAAATTCTTCGTACGTTGAAAACCGATTCTAAAAATATGCTTAGATTGAAAGCGTACGGAAGAGCATAGCAAGTAATGAGAAGGCAGTTTGTAGTTTAAAGTAAATTGCTCAAAGTAAAGATAAACTAGAATTTTATAGTGGTTCGGTCGTCGTGACCTACATCCACTCCACCGATTCCTCTTCTGTCGAGGCCACCAGCATCCACCAACCACCTTTACAACTCGATTCTTCTTTTATTGGGTTTAGGAGATAACCCTTACACCCCCTACTTACTCCTCTCTCAAACTATTCTAACACTTAGAACTTTTGAGAGGAGTTCACACAAGATTATAGCTACGTTTCTTTCTATTTTTACTCTCAAGTCGTGTGTTTTTTAACCATGGATGAGAGTGGTATTTATAGGCTTCAAGTTAATTCAAACTTGGAGCCTAAAAATATCTCATCTAGGGTTTTCTAGGTCCGAGCTATACCACCGCTTGTGTTGGGTGGTACCACCGCTTGTGTTGGGCGGTACCACCGCGAGTGTCAGTCTAACACTAAAACTGCACTGGGCAGTACCATCGCCCAGTCTAGTGGTACCACCGCTTGGTAACCTGCCACTAGGTGGTACCACTGCCCAGACTGGCGGTACCACCGCCTGACATAGTCTCGGAGACTGTGCCACGACAGTGTCACCTCTTGGGCTACTGTTTGTGCCTCTCATTTGATCGAACACAGTCCTTACATGGGCCCAACTAGCCCCTAATTAGGTTGACCCAAATTTAAACCCAATTATGTACTAACTGTGAAATCTAAGGCATACTTTAGCTAAACAAGTCCGTAAGTCTATGTTTCTTCTAGCGAGCTTCCGGCGATCTTCCAACGAACTTCCGACGATCTCTCGACAATGTTCCAACGGACTCCCGGCAAGCTCCTGGACTTCACGATGATCTTCTTGGTGAGTTCCGATGAGATTCTCTGCCAAGCTCTAGGACTTCTCGGTAGAATTTCTAACGATCGTCCAGACTTCCGACGAACTCTTGAACTCCCAACAAAATCGCATTCTTGACTCCGGGACTTCATTTTGCTTTATGCTTTGCTATTGTAGTTAATCATGCATATATAAAAATATACTTCAATCTAGACAATTAATACTAAGCATGAATCATGTTTTCCGGCATGTCATTGGTCCCTCGACACTTCGTTCGATTCTTCCGTGCATCGTCCTCTCTTGCGGCCTATTGCCCAATCGGCCAATTGACTTTGCAACTCTGATATCCTGAGTGCAATATCCACTCTTCTTGTCTCGATGCCCAAATCCATGGCCTGAAACCTTCTATCGATACGTCGATTGATCCTCCGACTCAACGTCCAATCTTCTGACATGTTCCATCGGCCCAACATGATTCTTCCTACTTTAATTGTCTCATCCTGATCAAAGCATCCTGTGTCACTCAAAACATAGATTAAATCATAAACACTTATTAATTGGTTTCATCATCAAAATCTAAGATTCAACAACCACCACCTGATAGCATTAACTACCGATGATACCACCGCCCAGTCCACTTAGGAGGCTGAGCCTCAAGCAATTCCAAGTGCCTAAATGGGCCATCCATCCGGTTCAATTCAGTCCTATTTTGGGCCCACTTGGCCCATAATTGAGTTAGTAAGATTTTTCCCAAAACTAACTCAAATTAAAATCCTAACTATGACAGTTAAGGCTAAAATAATTATGATACAAGTAATCTAAGTTGTTTGGCATATCAATTGTTCAATTGAACTCTTGGTGAACGCTGGGCGACTTTCTAACGAGCTTTCGGTGAACTTCCGGTGAATTTCTTATGAGCTTTCGGCGAACTCCCGAAAAACTTTCGACGAGCTTTCGATGAACTCCCGGTGAACTTTCGATAAGCTTTCACTACATCATCTGATCCTTCGGTGTATCCCCCAATTCATCCGACCCAATGCCCGATCATTAACTTCGGCCCAATATTCAATTCTTCTTTAATTGTTTTACCTTTTTCATGATCATAGTTAGTCCTACATCACTTATCTCAACACATGGATTAGATCATTAATTCATTAATTGATTTCATCATCAAAATATAAGATTCAACAATCTCCCCCTTTTTTACGATGACAACCAATTGATGGAGTTAACCTTAACTCCCCCTATCTATATGCCATATTGAGTTAAGGCAAATTTGAATTCAAAAGGAATCATAACTTTGAATTCAAGTGAAGCAATTTCGATCATAGTGATCAAATGAAATATATCAAAATTTCATACATTGTAAATCATCATAGTTTCAAGTCATCAAAGTATAACATACACAATTTCATCACTTCATGTATGATACCAAAATTAATATCATTTTGGGCAAAACATTCATGATACCGAAGCATTCATATTTTCAATTATTTTTGGCATAACATACATGATACTAATGTTAGGATCAAAAATGGCACTAAGAGGGGGGGGGGTTAATTAGTGCAACGAAAAAATTACACCGGTTTGAAAATCTTCGTACGATAAAAACTGATTTCGACGAAAATTATTTTTTTTACTCATATAAGTTTACGAGTGAATAGAGAAGAGGGGATTAGATACTTTGTAATGAAGTAAAGTAGAATGCAATAAAGAGAATAAGCAGTAAGGAAAGAACACACCAGAATTTATAGTGGTTCGATCGTAGTAACCTACATCCACTTTCAATTCCCCCTCCGTTGAGGTCACTGGTGTCCACTAAAGGTCTTCATTTACTAAGCGAAGACCAACCACCTCTTTATAGCACTTTTTCCTTTTCATGGGTTTAGGAAATAACCTTTACAAGTCACTCTTTTACAAGTATTCCCTCACACACCTCCCTTAGGACTAACTCTAAGTACTAGGAGGAGGAAACTCAAAGTTTTGGCAAACTTTACTTAGTTTTTATCTCAAGAATTCTTGCTCCTTTCTTGCTGCCCAAGTGGGGTATTTATAGGCCCTGAATAGTTTTAAAAATAGAGTCAAAAATTTAAATTTTTGGGTCTTCCAGATACGGGCGGTACCATTACCTGTAGCCTGACACTGAGTGGTATCACCACCCAGTCTGCCACCGCTTGACCCAACTTTTGGGTCACTGAATGGGCCTCCCAATGAGCCCAAATCAATCTCAATTAAGGCTCAATTGGCCCCTAATTGAGTTAGCATGATTACATCAGAAACTAACTCAATTAGCCCCCTAAACTACTTTGATCTTAGACAAATGATTACAAAGCATGAATCTTTTATCTAGCATGTCATTGGTTCATCGATGCCTCGTCTGATTCTTCGGTGCATCGTCCTCTCTTGCGGCCTATTGCCCAATCAACTTGTCACGACCCGAGTCTGATGAGCCAACTGGCCAATAACTCCATTTTGGTCTTTCAACCACGGACCAAAATGCTTAAGCGGGAGTTAACGTAGTACACTCATCAGGCTCTTATAAGCTAATCATACACATTGCCCACTTCCGATGTGGGACTAATGGGATGTTACAATATCCCCAACTCAATTAACTTGACGTCCTTGTCAATGTCCAACATATCCCATATCGAACCCTAGCATAGTTGTCACGCCCCTCAAATAATATCGATGATTTTAAAAATTTTCATCACAAATCCATCCAGGATCCAAACACACATTTGAGGACACTGAAAAACATTCTATCAAATTCACATCTATAAAACCTATGCAATTTATAATCATATATCACATCACTCGATAATTCACATTTATGGCAACCCAAGCCAACTTAACAAACATGAACAATATTTATAAATCCACAAGCTAAATAAATTATACAATCAGAACTCCAACTATTCACCACAAGTTCATATCATCGTAAATTAGACTTAACATTCTGAAATTCCAAATAAGAGAGATCTTCTAACACTTTTACAAGGCATATCTATTTCGGTTCATCGACAACATTTCATTACATACAAAATATGTTTATACAACAATAACATAATAACCAACAAGACTTGCCCATGATTCTGAATAGCTCTCCATTGCCTCAACCCAATTCAAACATCTCAAAGAGTGACAAGTTGACCTGAAAGATTTTATATAACAACGGAGTGAGCTAAAAACAGCTCAGCAAGTGACAAAGCATATTCAGAACAAAAGAAACGATTTCAAACAAGTAAGATATCATAATGCAAGGTAGAATACAAGAATTCTCAAGGATACCGTCTTATTAGATACAAAATCATATGTGTCATGTCATTCAAAACCTATTTGGTTCATAACAGATGGAGCATAGAGTAATTGGAGCATATCAATAGCGTACGAGATGTTCCGGAGCATATCAATGGCAAATAGGATATTTCAGAACATATCAGTTCATAACAAATGGAGCACAGAGTAATTGGAGCATATCAATAGCGTACGAGATGTTCCGGAGCATATCAATGGCAAATGGAATATTTCGGAACATATCAATGGTATGCGAAGCATTTTGATGTATATCAATGGCATAGGAAACATTTTGGAGCATATCAATACAAAATACAAAACAGAAGCTCAGACGTCGTACCCTAGCATAGTGCATGTGAGGTTTAACTCAGTGGTGGCTCCACGCCGTGATGAGTTCTCGACTCCATCCATTGGTAGTCCTTTCCTATTCGAGCCCTCTCACCCTGCCCAAGTGCTAGGTCGGCTCTGAATTTCATATCAAACAGATAGAAGGTGAAGTGGGATTCCAAACATAATATGGTCTATCCATTTATGAATGACCACCAAACATAATCTAGAGCATCGCGGGCTCTAAGCACATACCCTTTACCATTTCTAGCAAAGGTCCAAATAATCTCACAAACACCAAAGTACAAAAGGATATTGTGAACAATAAATTGGGACATATTGGAAACACATGCGGAACAACGGAATGCATGTGTCTATATGAAACATTACGATACAAACATAAAGTTTAAATAACAGATTTAGGTATCCAAATACATGTAGGACAAGAGCATACAAGAATTCAAAGCAGTAATATAAAGCTCAATTGAATAAGAAAGCTAAAGGATATCAATTTCCAATGGAATGAAACCAGAATATGCGAAATCGACCAAAGCTCAATTTCTGGCAGAATACAAGAGGCACATTGAACAAATGAATCAAACTATCAATCGTGCTCCAATTTTACTTAAGAAATATATCATTGGAAAGATATTTCAATCTAGTTTCTAATGAAATAAATTTCGTACGAATCAAGGTTTCCAACAAAGAGTTACCATAGATTTAGTAACCCAAGATCAAAGAACAAATCTCAATTTTACAGAATTCACAAGGTCGGTTTCAATGGAAAACTGGGTAGGCAAACTTACTTTGAATTCCTAAAATAAGCTATCAAAAGAAAGGTTTATGAGTCTATATTCTGATCAAATAAGTTTTGTCTAAATCAGAGATCAATACATGAAGTTATAACCATAACAAGGTAGAAAGGTCAAAATCTCAAAAGTTACATAGATTCGAATCGTTACGTCTAAACAGGAGATATATCAAATGCAAGGTTAGAACAATTCAAAGTTCCTCATATTCAAAGCAAATGTAGAGATAAAATTACAGTAATGAAAAATCAGGACACTTGCAATAGGAAAGAATTGAAAGCTTGCAATAGGAAGGATCGAAACACTTGCACGAGGAAGATCATAATACTTGCAATAAGAAAAATTAGAACAATTACAGGAGAAACGATCGGGAAACTTGGCTTTCAAAGATTTTGTTCCGAAGATCCAAAGAAGGTGTCAGCCCAAATCCTTCTACTTTTCCTCCGTGTCCTCTCCCTGTTTCGTTTTCTACATATCTTCTCTTTTTCCTCCACAACTGCAGCTCATGTAGAATATAGAGGCATAGTCACCTGCTCTCTCTTACTCTCATTCCTTCGTTTTCTTTCCCAAACGCAGCTGCCATAACCACCGCCGCTGCTGCTGCCACAGTCGCAGCCCTTTCCACCGCACTGCCTTCTTCCTCCCCTTCTTTCGCAGACACAACTGCTGCATACGCAGTCGCTACCGCCGCGGCCGCAATCCCGTCCACAGCCCCTTTTTCCCCCCTTTTCTTTCTTTCTCTTTCCCAAAAGCAGCTACTGCAGCCACCACTATTGCCGCAGCTACCGTAACCGCAGTCGCAGCCACGACCGCAGCCACCACACCCGCAGCCTCTTCTTCCTCCCCTGCTCTGTTTCATCTCCTTCTCTTCCAGCTGCAGCTGTAGTTGCCACTGCCACAGCTGCCTCCCCTTCTCCCCTTCCTCTCTTTTTCCCTTTTCCTTCTCTTCTTTCCCAACTGCACTGCTGCAGTCGTAGCCTCAGCCACGGCCGCAGCCTCTTCTTCCTCCCCTACTCATCTTCCTCTCCTTCTTCTCTTCCAGCTGCAGCTACCATCGCCGCAGCCGCAGCCCCTTCTTCCCCTTCTCTTCTTCCTCTCCTTCCCTTCTTCCCCTTTCCCTGCCACAGCTGTAGCTGCCACAACCACAGCCGCAGCTGCTTCTTTCCCTTCTCCTCTTCCTTCTCCTTCCTTTCTTCTTCTTCTCTTCTTCCTCACCTTCTCTTCCTCTCCTTCTCTTCCAGCTACAGTTGCCACCGCCGCAGCCGCAGCTCCTCCTTTCCCTTCTCTTCTTCTTCTCCTCTTCTTCTTCCCTCCTCCTCCCCGGCGTCACACACACCCTCTCCTCTGTTTCCTCTGCAGGAAACAGAGGTATCACAACCTCTTCTCCTGCTTCCTCTTCTTCTTCTCTTCCTCTTCTTCTTCTTCTCCTCTTCGAACGCCCCACACCTCTCCTCTGTTTCCACCTACAAGAAATAGAGGTGCTGCAGCCCTAGCTGCTGCCACCTCTCGCTCCTCTCCCTCTTCCCTCTCTTTTCCCTCTTCTTCTCCTTCTTCCTTCTCCTTCCTTTCTTGTTCTTCTCTTCTTCCTCACCTTCTCTTCCTCTCCTTCTCTTCCAGCTGCAGCTGCCACCGCCGCAGTCGTAACTCCTCATTTCCCTTCTCTTCTTCTCCTCTTCTTCTTCCCTCCTCCTCCCCGGCGTCACACACACCCTCTCCTCTGTTTCCTCTGCAGGAAACAGAGGTATCACAACCTCTTCTTCTTCTCTTCCTCTTCTTCTTCTTCTTCTTCTCCTCTTCGAACGCCCCACACCTCTCCTCTGTTTCCACCTGCAGGAAATAGAGGTGCTGCAGCCCTAGCTGCTGCCACCTCTCGCTCCTCTCCCTCTTCCCTCTCTTTTCCCTCTTCTTCTCCTCTTCCCTTTTCCTCCCCAACGCCACACACCTCCTCGCTACAGCCTTGCCGCAGCTATCCTCCTCTCTTCTTCTTCTCCCCATGCCCCACCGCTCCTCTCTCTATTTCTAGCATCATAGGTGGTGGGATAAAACCGAAATTTTTGGTTTTCTTTATTTTTTTCTTTTTGCAACTTAACAGTTTAGTCCTTAAAATTTCTATATTTACATATAGGTCCTCCAATTTACATATAAATCCTTATTGATAAATTTCAAAAGAAGGATGTTACAATAGTGCATGTGAGGATTAACTCAGTGGTGGCTCCACGCCGTGATGAGTTCTCTGACTCTATCCACGGGTAGCCCTTTCCTACTCGAGCCCTCTCACCTTGCTCAAATGCTAGGTCGGCTCTGATACCAAATGTCACGACCTGAGTCTGATGAGCCAACTGGCCAATAACTCCATTTTGGTCCTTCAACCACGGACCAAAATGCTTAAGCGGGAGTTAACGTAGTACACTCATCATGCCTTTATAAGCTAATCATACACATTGCCCACTTCCGATGTGAGACTAATGGGATGTTACACAACTAGTTGACCTCTGCATCTTTGATTTCCTTGGCACAATTTTTGCTCTCATTGGCTCGATGCTCAAACCCATGGCCCGAAACCTTCTGTCGATATGTCAACCGATCCTCTAGCTCAATGTCCAATCTTCTGACATGTTCCACTCCAGCCCAACATGATTCTTCCTACTTTAATCAATTACCTCTTCTTAATTAAATGACAAAGTTAACCTTAACTCTCCCTATCAATATGCCATATCATTATAACTCTTGAATTCAAAAATTCAATCAATATGTCATCATAAAATCATGCATAATCAAATTTTCAATACATTATTTCATGTATGATCATCATTATAACTTCTCCCCCTTTGTCATCAATAAAAAGGAGAAGTGCATCTAGCTAGTTTTTGAGATATGCAAGTTTTACAACATATAAGCTAGCAAATTTTTTCATCACTTTACAATATGCATAATTGCCAAGTCATCGTTAATTTTAAAGATGTGCAAGATTACAAATTTTGCAAGTTTGCATTTTTGCTTCTTAAGATAGGTAAGCTAGCAATTTTTGGTGATGTTCAAGATAGTAAATTCTTTCTTCTCTTTTGAGAAGTATAATTTTTTGCTTCCTTTGCAAAGCACAAGCTAGCAAAATTTTACATCATTTTACAATATGCAAGCTAGCAATTTAGCAAGTGTTACTTTTCTTTGAAGTATGAAGGCTAACAAGTTTTTGAAAAAGAATGCAAGATAGCAAGCTAGCAAGATAGCAAGTTTTACATCATTTTAGGACATCTAGGCTAACAAATTTTACTCCCCCTTTGTCATTGTCAAATAGAAGGGAAGAATATAATGTTGTAATTCTTTTCCCTTTACATTAATTTCTGAATCATGATAAAGATAAAGTATCATTCTTAATTCAATATGTTTGTGCATCATTATAGTTTCAAATTAAAACATGTATAATTTCAAAACCTTACATTTCATCCTTACTTCATGCAAGATACCAAGAATAAATCAATTATCATTATGGCCATATCATACATGATACTCAAGCATTCATGATACATCATTTTGAGCATAACATTCATGATGCTAAGACATTAAAATTTTTAAGCATTTGTCACTTCATACATTAAATCATTATTAAAATGTTTAAGCATTTATCACTTCATGCTATCAATATTTTGATCATGATATCAAACATTCATCATTTATTTTCTCTCCCTTTGTCATCAATAAAAAGAAGAATCATTCAATAATGTAAGTGTTTGAAAGCATGTCAAGTAAGTTTTACACCAATTTATCTAAGCTAGCAAAACTATCTCCCTTGAGATTTGCAAGTTTGTAAGTTTTGCCTTTCTTAACAATATGTTTTTCTTAATATGTGCACACTAACAATTCTGTCTCCCTCTTTGTCATAGGCAAAAAGAAGGGAAGAATACAAAAGTGTAAATATTCAAGTCATCATCACATGAAAGATATCAAGAAAAATTTGGTGATGAGATATACAATTCATGAAGACAAATTGAGAATATCAAGAGACAAATAATGATTCTTTTGGATAACAAAAAAAAATCATATTAAACAATCTTGATTCATGAGAATCTCAAGTTGTCAAGATCATGATTTATATATTAAAGAGAAATCACAAGTTATAATTCAAAAATCATGATTCATAAAAAATATCCTCTTAAATAATATGAGAACACATAATAAAAAATCTTGATTCATAAAAGATTTCAAGTTATAATTGTGAGGAATCAAAATCACAATATAGGTAAAAACTTATTCAAATTCAAATAATCAAAATCATCAAAATCACTTTCAAAAGATTCAAAATGAAATAAATACATTTATCGGTCTCTTGAAATGCTAGTAATTTCTTTTCTCCCATTTGTCATTGTAAATAAGAAAGAAGAAGAGGGGAATAATGCATAACAAAACATAAGTCATAAATTCTCAAGATGTCAAATAGCATATCATGGTTTTTTAAGGATAAGTCTCCCTTTTAGTGAATAGAAAAAAGAATCACAAGAGAATAAAATATGAAAAATCTTGATTCATTGAAAACTTTTAAGTTGTAATCAAAATAACAATTATGGTTCATTTGGATAATTTTCTTCTTTGGACAATAAAATCATGCGAGAACAAAATTATTCATATAAAATATTATTCATGTCATAAACATGAATAAATCAAGTGTTTGGTTAAATATGAAAATAAATTATCAAATCCAAAATGATCACTTTTCGGATAATTTAATGAAAGCAACATAGATAGATTAAAAATAGCTCAAGTTCTTTTAGTTTTAAATTTTGTGATTGATTTCATGTAAGCATGTCTTTGTCTTTTTTATGCCAAACAAAAATATGCATCATTGTTTAAAATCGAAAAAGTAACTTTCATTACAACAAAGATCAATAAGCCATAAATTACAAAAATCATCATGCATAATTTTGAAATATAAGCTCATTAAGTATGATATCAAAACTTTTAACATTTTCATTATGTCTTACATCATTATGCATCATTAAATCATCAAACATAATTTCATTAAACAAAAAGCATTTTCAATAAAAAAATAATATGAAAATCATCAAGATATACATTATTTCTTGTTAAAAGCATATATATAATTAATCTTATTAGGTGTACAAGTATTAGATTTAAATCTAATATTTTGTTCCTTTATCATAAAACATATATTTTTTATGATCATTTTTTTAAAAAATTATATATAATTTTTCTAAACTAATTTAAAAATAACTCATAAAATGCATCAAGTAATTTCAAAATAAGGTAAAGGAATTTTGGTTACCTCATTGTTGAGAGTCATCAAAGCGAAGTTCGCCACTTCATCTTCATTAGTTTGCTCCTTATCTTCGGATGCGCTTAATTCATCCTTTGGGAACTTCTTCTTCAGTTTTATATACTCATCTTTGGAGTGACCCGGCTTCTTGCATTCATAGCAAGTAGTTGTGTTCTTTTTAAGTTTGTTTTTATTTTTTAATTCTTATTTTATGAACTTTTTAATTTTTGTTGTTAATAGTTCAAGATCATCATTATCATCATCACTTGAGTTTTCTCTCAAGTGGTCTTCTTTTGTTCTAAGTGCAAAATTCTTCCTGTTCTTTGGAAGGTTGTTCTCATGTTAATCAAGTTCATCATGTGCCTTATACGTCATTTCATAGGTTATCAAGGACCTAATAAGTTCTTCAATCAGAAAATGGTTCAAGTTTTACGATTCTTGTATTATCATTATTTTAGGATCCCAACTTTTTGGAAGAGATCTTAATATCTTGTTAACAAGTTCAAAATTTAAAAAACTTTTACCAAGTACTTTTAAACCATTGACGACATCCATAAAATGGGTGTACATGTCTCCATAGGTTTCGCTTTGTTTTATACAAAATAATTCAAAATCATGCATTAAAAGATTTATCTTAGAATTTTTTACTCTACTAGTGCCTTCGTGTATGGTTTCAAAAGTATGCCAAATATCAAAAGTGATTTTACAAATAGACACTCGATTAAACTCATTTTTATCTAAAGCGTAAAACAAAGCATTCATAGCCTTGGCATTTAAAGAGAAAGTCTTCTTCTCCAACTCATTCCAATCGTTTATTGGAAGAGAAGACCTTTCAAATCCGTTTCCAATAATATTCTATAAATTAAGATTCAAGGAATGTAAGAAAACTCTCATCCGAGTTTTCCAATAAGTGTAGTCCGTCCCATTGAACATAAGAGGACGAACAATATAAAAGTCCTTTTGAAAGCTGAAAAGAGTCATTTCTCTTAGGTGTTAAATCAAACGAGAAAAAATAGTGGCTCTAATACCAACTATTATGATCAAAAATGGTACTAAGAGGGGGGAGGGGGGGTGAATTAATATAGCGAAAAAAATATGTTGGTTTAAAAATCTTCGTACGATAAAAACCGATTTCAACGAAAACCATTTGTTTGACTCATATAAGTTTGCAAGTGAATAGGGAGGAAGGGATTGGATAGTTTGCAATGAGGTAAAGTAGAATGCAGTAAAGAGAATAAGCAGTAAGGAAAGAATACACAAGAATTTAGAGTGGTTCGGTTGTAGTGACCTACATCCACTTCCGATTCCTCCTCCGTTGAGGTCACGAGCGTCCACTAAAGGTCTTCCTTCAATAGATAAAGACCAACCACCTCTTTACAGCACTTTCTTCTTTTTATGGGTTTGGGAGATAATCCTTACAAGTCACTCTTTTATAAGTATTCCCTCACATACCTCCCTTAGGGCTAACTCTAAGCACTAGAAGGAGGGAATTCAAAGTTTTGGCAGAGTTTACTTAGTTTTTTCCTCGAGAATTCTTACTCCTTTCTTGCTGCCCATGTGGGAAATTTATAGGCCCCAAATGATTTAAAAAATGAAGTCAAAAATTTAAATTTTTGGGTCATTCAGGTATAGGCGGTACCTCCGCCAGCATTAGCCAGTACCACCGCCTGCAACCTAATATTGGGCGGTACCATCACCTAGTCTAGTGATACCACCACCTAACACACTATCACTAGGTGATACCACCACCTAGTCTAGCAGTACCATCGCTTGACAGCCTTGTGATCGGGTTTTTCAAGTTTTCTAACTCACAAGCAATTCCACCGCCTATTCAGGCGATGGCATCGCCTGACCCAACTTTTGGGTCATTGAATGGGCCTCCCAATAAGCCCAAATCAGTCTCAATTAAGGCCCAATTAGACCCTAATTGATTTAATATGATTACACCATAAGATAACTCAAGTAGCCCCCTAAACTACTTTAATATTAGATAAATAATTACAAATAATGAATCCTTTATCTGACATGTCATTGGTACATCGACGCCTCGTCCGATTCTTCAATGCATCATCCTCTCTTGCGGCCTATTACCCATTCAGCCAATCGACCTCCGCAACTCCAATTTCCTTAGTGTAATTTTCGTTCTTCTTAGTCAGATGCTCGAACTCATGGCCAGAAGCCTTTTGTCAATATATCAATCGATCCTTCAGCTCATCGTCCAATCTTCTGACATGTTCCACTCTAGCCCAACATGATTCGTCCTACTTTAATCAATTTATCTCTCTTTGATCGAAGCTAGTCCTGTGTCACTTAAAACGCAGATCAGATCATAAACTCATCAATTGATTTTCTCATCAAAATTCGAGATTCAACAACTAAAGCATTTTTTAACCATTTATCACTTCATGTTTGATACCAAATTCAATATCATTTTAACACGATTCCATTCATCGTTTCTCCCCCTTTATCATCAACAAAAAGGAGAATCATTCAACAAGTATTTGAACTATGCAAGTAAGTTTTACACCATTTTATGCAAGCTAACAAATTTGTGAAATGAGAAGTTTAAGCAAAAACATTGCAAGATAACCACTTTTGCTTTTTGAAATGGGCAAGCTAGCATTTCTCTTTAGATGCTAGCTAGTTTGTTTTTACACCATTTTTTGTTTTTCTTGAGATGCTAGCTAGTTTCTTTCTCTCTGTAAAAAAATAAGAAGAAGAAGAAGAAGAAGAGAAGAATTCATTTTGTTAAATTTCGGATTTTGATGATGAAACCAATTGATACTTTTTATGATTTGATCTATGTTTAAGTGATGCAAGACTAGCTTCGATCAAAAAAGATAAATCGATTAAAGTAGAAGGAATTGGACGTTAGGTCGGAGCAAATATGTCAGAAGATTAGACATCGAGCCAAAGGATCGGTCGACGTATCGGTAGAAGATTAGACATCGGGTCATGAATTCAAGCATCGGGCCAAGAAGATTGGATATTGCGGCAAGAAGATCAGATGTTATAAGAAGACAACATGCCGATTAGGTAACACACCGAAGGAGAGGACGATGCGCCGAAGATCGGACGAAGTGTCAGATGAATGACATGCCAGACAACAAGGATTTGCTTATAATCGATTATGTCTAGATCGAGTTAGTTTAGAGTCTAATTAAGTCAATTTAGAATGTAATTAAGCCAACTCAATTAGGGGCCAACTAGGCCCAAAATGAGGCTGTTTTGGGCCAAGAGAAAAGTTTATTTAGTGACCCAAAAGTTGGGTCAGGCGGTGGCACCGCTAATGGCTCAGTCTACAAGGCACAGTCCTCGAGATTATGTCAAGCGGTGGTACCGCTAGACTGGGCGGTGGTACCGCCCAATGTCAAGCGGTGGTACCACCAGTCTAGGTGGTGGAACCACCAAACTGGGCAATGGTACTATCTAGTGTCAGTGCTACAAGCAGTGGTACCACCTAGCACAGGCGATGGTACTACCAGGACCCGGGAAACCTGGGATGAGACCTTTTTTTGCTCCAATTTTGAAACCATTTGGGGTATATAAATACCCCGGTTATTCTTTCATGGAGTAGCAAGAAAGATTGAGCAAAACTATGTGATTCTAAAGTTATAAACCCTATTAGAAAGTTGAGTTCTCTCCTCCTAAAGTTTAGAGAGAGTTCTAAGGGAGGTGTGTGAGGGATACATTATAAAAGAGAGTTATAAAATGTTGTCTCCTAAACTTATGAAAAAGAGAAGAGGGGTGTAAAAGGGTAGTTGGTCGTCGCTCATTGAAGGAAGACCATCAATGGATGCCAGTGGCCTCAACGGAAGAGGAATCAGGAATGGATATAGATCACGATGACCGAACCACTATAAAATCGGTTTACATTTTATTTTGAGCAATTTACCTTTAATGCAAACTACCTTACTTGCTATATTCTTCCATATGCTTTTAGTTTAAGCATCTTTACGAAATGGGTTTAATCGAAATTAATATTTTTTTAAATTAATATTTTTACCGTTGTACTAATTTACAAACCCATCCCCCCCCCTCCCCCCCCCCCCCCAACCCCCCTCCCCCCTCCCTCCTCTTAGTACTGACTTGATCCTAACACATTCATCATATGAAGAAAAGAATCAGCCATAACTTCCGAAAGTCCATGAATCAAAGTTCTACTTTTGTAAATAGAAAGAGGAAGGAATCATATGGAAATGATCATCTAATAAAAGATCAAGTATACCAAAAGTCCATAAATAAAGTTTTACTTTTGTAAGAAGGAGGAAGGATTCAAGGACATGATCATCGCATAAAAGATCAAGTATGCTAGAAATCCATGAATCAAATCTCTTCTTTGGTGAATTGTAAGAAGAAGGAAAGAAGGAAACGATCTCGATTTAAAAAGAAAACTCGAGTTACGAAAAAATCAAAAAATCCAAAAAATATATAAGGGGAATTCATGCATTTAGAAGATTTAACATTCTTAATTCTTAGAGTGTTGCATATATTATAATATCATCAAGAAGTGCATCATAATATTGAAAAGTATTGAATCTCGGATTTTGATAATGAAATCAATTCAAGAATTAATGATTTAATCCATGTGTTGAGATAAGTCATGTAGGATTACAATCGTGAGAAAGGCAAAACGTTTAAAAAAAAATCAAAGATGGGCCGGAGTCAATGATTGGCTATCGAAACGGATAAATCGGAGGATACACCAAAGGATCCCACGATGCAGTAAAAGCTCGTCGGAAGTTCACCGGGAGTTCATCGAAAGCTCACTAGACGATCACCAGGAGTTCGCCGAAGGCTCACCGGAAGATCGTCGGGAGTTAACCGAGAGTTCAGTTGAACAATTGATGTACCGGACTACTTAGATTACTTATAGTTCTTTTAGCCTTAACTATCGTATTTAGGACTTTAAATTGAGTTAGTTTTGGGAGAAATCCTACTAACTCAATTAGAGGCCAACTAGACGCAAAATAGGGATAAGTTAGGTGGGATGGATGGCCCACTTGACCACTTAGAGCCATGTCATACGCCAATGCTAGTCATAGGTGTCCTAAAAGCCAATCAACTGAGTAATGACACGTGTATATATATATATATATATACATATATATGTACATATATATATACACATATATATATGTACACATATATATATGTACACATATGTATATGTACATATATATGTATGTATACATATATATGTACATATATATGTACATATATATATATATATATACATATATATATATGTATATATATATATATATATGTATATGTACATATATATATATATGTATATGTACATATATATATATATGTATATGTACATA
>NC_088346.1:20160000-20260000 GCF_036884655.1 Musa acuminata AAA Group
TACAGTGATTTCAGCCCAACTACAGTGTTTTCAGCCACTAGTTGGGCTTCAATCTTGGCTCTCTAGTTCGCTGGTTTAGCTTAATTTTTAGCCTAAACCAACTCTGACTTTGGGCCCAGTTGGCCCCTAACCAGGATATAGGATTATCTCTTAATCCTAATCCTAATTACAAGTGGACTACATAACCAAAACACATCCTAAGCAAATTTTCAACCGCGAACGTCGAGTCTTGTTCCGGCGAGCTTTCCGACGAACTTCTTCCGACGGACTCCCTGCAAGCTCCCAATCTTTGTGATGACTTTTAACGAGTAGCCGAGCCTTCTCGGTGATCTCCGCGAGCCTCCGACGATTTCTTCGGCGAACTTCCGACACGTTCCCGATTTCTTCTCGGATGGTTCCGGCAGCATCTCCGATGATTCTTCGGTCTCTTAAACGTCCATCGAGCTCGACTCCGGTATCCTTGCTTTATGTTTTCTGGTTATCGTAGTTAATCCTGCACACTTAACTCAATAATATGGATTAGATCAATTAACCCACCAATTGATTATATCATCAAAATCCGAGATTCAACAATCTCCCCCTTTTTGATGATGACAATCAATTGATGACGGAGTTAAACATAACTCCCCCTATCTATATGCCATATTATGAGAAGATAAAAAAAAAAAACACTTGAATTCCATCCCATTGGATTCAAGCATAACCCGATAAGTTCTAATCGTAGAACTCTATCGTTATCCTCATTAAACAATAGTAAGTACGAAACTTTGATGAAAATCTTTTTCAAGTCGAAAGATAAGAGACAAATTTTACTATGACAAGAGATAAAGATTTTCAACTTGAATTGCATGATTATACATTTTAGACATGCATTCAATATGATCAATCAATCTTACGATATTTTCAAGGATTTTGCAAGGCATATAAGATAATCATCGATCGATCACTTTTCTCAAGGATTTTGCAATTCATATTTTGTCATGCTATTAAGAATGATATAAGTCATCACTTTTCTCCCCCTTTGTCATCAACAAAAAGGAAAATGAGACTTGAAGCACATATTTTGTCATACAACGATTTTATCATTGAAAATTAAGTATGCAAAAATATTTATGCAGAGTTCATTTTAGAGGAAAATTCAGCATGCATTCATATTATCTAATCTCTTCTTTCTATGAATAATAGAAATTGTAGATGTATAAGAGAGAGATTGGGATAAAAAATTCAAGTAGTAATTTCACGAAGTCGAGATCATAATTCGAATACAAACTCATTCAAATCGTCAAATTCATGAAAATCTCAACATTACTTTTTAATCATCACATAAGGCATTTAGAGAATTTTTGAAACATAGGAGAATGATGAATTTAAGCATACAATGTTTCAATCAAATTCAAGTCATGAATGCCAATACTTTCATATTTGTAAGTATCAATTCATGAATGCCAAGTGATATTATTTGTGATTCCAATTTTGCAAGATCAAGATTATGATTTAGATAAAACTTATTTAAATCAAATCGCTAACTTGAAATTCATAATCAAGTCATCAAAGTCGATTTCGAGATTTCACAACATGTCATATGGAATTTGAAGGAGAATGAGAGATGGAAAGAAGATGAAAAACTTTACGGAAAATCCAATCAAACAAGTTTATTGTTTAGGGACAATTTAACATACCTAATTCCCTTCTAATGAATTCAAATTGGTCTTCATTCAAAGCTTTTGTAAATATATCTGCTAATTGATGCTTTGTGTCAATGAATTCTAGAACAACATCATTGTTAAAAACATGATTGCGTATGAAATGATGCCTAACGTCGATGTGCTTAGTTCTAGAGTGCTGAATTGGATTTTTAGTAAGGCATATGGCACTAGTATTATCACATTTTATGGGAATATTTTTAAAGTGAATTCCATAGTCTTCTAATGTATTTTTCATCCAAATTACTTGTGCACAACATGCACTTGCAGCAATGTATTCGGCTTCCGCCGTAGATAGTGCAACTGAATTTTGTTTCTTGGAAGTCCAAGAAACAAGTGCATGTCCTAAAAATTGGCATGTTCCGGATGTACTTTTTCTATCTATCCTGCATCCGCCAAAATCGGCATCTGCATAAGCTATTAGATCAAATTTTTCAGATTTTGGATACCACAATCCTAAATTTGGAGTTCCTTTAAGATACCTAAATATTCTTTTAACACTCTTAAGATGAGATAATTTAGGATTAGATTGAAACCTAGCGCAAAGTCCTACACTAAACATAATATCCGGTCTAGTCGCAGTGAGGTAGAGTAGACTACCTATCATTCCCCTATATATTTTTTGATCGAAACTTTCACCATTTTCATCCATATCTAACTTAGTCGTAGTACTCATAGGGGTGTTTATTGCTTTTGAATTATCCATGTTAAATCGTTTTAACAATTCTAATGTATATTTGGATTGGTTAAGAAATATACCATCACTAAGTTGTTTGATTTGTAATCCCAAAAAGAAAGTTAATTCACCCATTAAACTCATTTCAAATTCAAGACTCATACATTTGGCAAATGATTCACATAGGGATTCATCCGAAGAGCCAAACACAATATCGTCAACATAAATTTGCACAATAAGAAAATTATTTTCAAAATGTTTAATAAACAATGTAGTATCAACCTTGCCTTTGGTAAAATTATTTAAAATAAGAAAGGAACTAAGCCTTTCATACCAAGCTCTAGGAGCTTGTTTTAAGCCATAGAGAGCTTTAGTCAATTTGAATACATGATTAGGAAGAAGAGAATTTTCAAATCCGGGAGGTTGTTCGACAAATACTTCTTCGGAAATAAAACCATTCAAGAAAGCACTTTTAACATCCATTTGAAATAGTTTAAAATTATTACTACTAGCATAGGCAAGGAGCATTCTTATGGCTTCTAATCGAGCCACGGGAGCGAAGGTTTCTTCATAATCGATACCTACTTCTTGGTTGAAACCTTTGGCCACTAATCTAGCCTTGTTTCTAACCACGATACCATTTTCGTCTTGCTTGTTTCTAAAGACCCACTTAGTACCTATGACTAAGTGGTCACTTGGTCTAGGAACAAGCTTCCATACCTCATTCCTCTCAAATTGGTTCAATTCTTCTTGCATTGCAATGATCCAAAAATCATCTTTTAAGGCTTCGTCAATGCATTTAGGTTCAATTTGAGAAAGGAAAGCGGCGTTAGCACAGAAATTTTTGAAAGAAGAACGAGTTTGAACCCCTTTTGATGTATCTCCTATAATTTGCTCTTTTGGATGAGCATCTACATACTTCCATTCTTTTGGTAAAGAAATTTCGGAAGAAGATGCATTCAAATGGCTATTTTGAGGAGAGGGTTCATTTAAATTCAAATTATCACAACCAAGATCATCATCAAAATCATTTTTCTTTAAATCGGAAATTTCATTAAAAACTACATGAATAGACTCTTCAATTACTAAAGTTCTTTTATTAAAAACCCGAAAAGCTTTAGAAACGGAAGAGTAACCAAGAAAGATGCCTTCATCGGATTTAGCATCAAATTTTCCTAAAGCATCCCTTTCATTTAAAATAAAGCATTTACAACCAAAAACTTTAAAATAGGAGATGTTTGGTTTTTTGTTATTCCATAATTCATAGGGAGTTTTGGATAAGGATGGTCTTATTAGGACTCTATTCATGATGTAGCAAGCCGTATTTACGGCTTCGGCCCAAAAGTACTTAGGTAAACTATGTTCATTCAACATAGTTCTTGCCATTTCTTGTAGGTTTCTATTTTTCCTTTCAACTACTCCATTTTGTTGAGGATTTCTTGGAGTTGAGAAGTTGTGATTGTACCCATTATTTTCGCAAAAATTTTGAAAGTCACGGTTTTGGAATTCACCACCGTGATCACTCCGAATTGATGAAATCATGAAGCCTTTTTCATTTTGAGTGAGTTTACAAAATTTAGAGAAACACTTGAAGCAATCACTTTTGTGAGCTAAGAAATAGGTCCAAGTGTATCTAGAGTAGTCATCCACAATCACAAAGGCATATTTGCTTCCACCTAGACTTGTTGTATCAATTGGTCCAAATAAGTCCAAATGGATCAATTGTAATGGTCTAGTAGTGCTAATTTGATTTTTTGGTTTGAAGCTTGTTTTTATTTGTTTGCCTAGTTGACATGCATCGCATACTTTGTCCTTAATAAACTTTATATTTGGAATTCCTCGTACTAATTCTTGAGATGAGATCTTAGATATTGTTTTCATGCTTGCATGGCCTAATCTCCTATGCCAAAGCCAAGCATCATCATTTACGGCGGAGAAGCACATTTCATTACTTAGTTCATCAAGATTGATGGTATAGACATTATTTTGTTTTAAAGCAATCATAGTCATGTTATGATTTGGTTTTTCAATAATGCACATATTTGATTCAAATCTAACGATGTAACCTTTATCGCATAGTTGACTAATACTCAAGAGATTATGTTTCAATCCATCAACTAGTAAGACATCATCAATGGAAAAATTAAATTTGTTACCAATAGTTCCCTTGCCAATGATTTTGCCCTTGTTGTTGTCTCCGAAGGTAACGTACCCTTCTTCTTTGCTAGTGAGCATAGAGAAATGAGATGGATCTCCAGTCATATGTCTTGAGCATCCACTATCGAGATACCATCTCTTGCTCCTAGCTTGTGGGTTTGTCTACAAAAGAGGATGATTTTTAGGTACCCATTTGATTTTGGGTGCCTCAAAAATTGACCCACTAACTTTGTTATTTATGATTGAATTCTTTATAGTTCCTTTAGGAACCCATATTAATTTTTGTGAACTAATTTTCCTAAATGGGCATTTGTAGGCAATATGTCCGGATTTGCAACAAAAGTTGCATTTCACATAAGAGGAAACATGTAATGTAGGTCCTTTTACGAAAGTGGTGGGATTTTGATGTAATCCTTTTACAAATCCAATTCCATTTCTATTTGCGATGTGACCCTTGTTTGCAAGGATCATATCTAATCCTTTGCTACCAACCTTAAACTTGTTTAAGGTTTCCTTAAGAAGCATATTTTCATTTTTTATTGCTTCTAAGTGCTCACACTTAGAGCATGGAGGAGTTTGAAGACTATCAAACTTATCTTGTAGCAAAGCATGCTCTTTCTTTAAGATACTTAACTTCTTGCTAACAGTTCTACATTCATCAAATAATTCATGAAAAGCGATAGACAGTTCTTCAAAAGATAAATCTTCATTAAATAAATCACATACCTCTTCTCCTAACGCCATTAGCGCGTAATGAGCAACTTGCTCGGTGTTGGACTCCTCTTCTTCGGATGCACTTGAATCATCCCACGTTGCCTTGAACGCCTTCTTCTTTGATGTCCTCTTTTTGGCTTGAGGACAATCGTTCTTGTAGTGTCCCGGTTTTTTGCATTCATAGCAAATCACTTGGTCTTTCTTTTGTTCAAATTTATTTTTTGTATTATTTTTAAATCTGTTCTTTCTTAAATATTTTTTAAACTTTTGAGTCAAAAGTGCAATGTCATTGTCACTGTCCTCATCACTTGATGTTCCTTTCAAGTGGTCTTCTTGTGATTTGAGTGCCATATCCTTCCTGTTCTTTGGAAGGGGGTTCTCGAGCTCGTCATGAGCTTGACATGTCATTTCGTAGGTCATTAGAGACCCAATGAGTTCTTCAAGAGGGAATGCTTTAAGGTCTTTGGCCTCTTGAATGGCCGTAACTTTTGGATCCCAACTTTTAGGGAGGGATCTTAAGATTTTAGTTACTAGTTCAAAGTTAGTAAAATCTTTACCAAGAGCTTTGAGTCCATTGATGACATCCGTAAACCGGGTGTACATGTCTCCGATGGACTCACTTGGTTTCATTCGAAAAAGTTCGTAAGAGTGCACAAGGATGTTGATTTTGGACTCTTTCACTCGGCTAGTGCCTTCATGAGTGACCTCAAGAGTTCTCCAAATATCAAAAGCCGAATCACACATTGAAACACGATTAAATTCGTTTTTGTCTAGTGCACAAAACAAGGCATTCATAGCCTTTGCATTTAAAGCAAAAACCTTCTTCTCCGATTCATTCCATTCGCTCATCGGAAGAGAAGATTTTTGAAATCCATTCTCGACAATAGACCAAAGCTCAAAGTCCATAGAAATAAGGAAGATTCTCATGCGAGTCTTCCAATATGTGTAATCCGACCCATTAAACAAAGGTGGTCGTGCAATAGAATGGCCCTCTTGCATGCCGGAGTAAGCCATCTCTCTTGGGTATTAAACCAAATATGAGAGATAACCTTGCTCTGATACCACTTGTTAGGATCGGAGCGGCACTAAGAGGGGGGGGTGAATTAGTGCAGCGGATAAAAACTTCGATTTTAATCAAAATCTTTCGTACGTTAAGAACGAAACTTGAGAAATTTAACTTGAAGGCGTATTCTTGAAGTTGCGCAATAGGAGTAATAAGGAACTAAAGCAGTAAGAAGATTTGCAGTAATGTAAATGACAATAATAAAGAGCAAACCAGAGATTACGCCGATTTTTAGAGTGGTTCGGTCAAATGACCTACTCCACTTGCGAGGCCCCTCTTCGATGAGGCTCCCACCTTCCACTAGCAAGTCTCTTGAAATGGAAGGGTAAACACCCCTCTTACAACCTTTTACAAGCAGCTCAACCTCTTACAAATTTTCAATAAGAAAGGAGGAGAACTCTCTAGCAAATTGAAAACAAGACTTCTAAGACTTTCTAAGACTTTTCTCTCAATCAAAATGCTTCTCAAAAGTTGTAACCTCAGCTGAGATTTGAGGGGTATTTATAGGCCTCAAGAGGATTCAAATTTTGGGTTTCAAAATTTGAATTCTTTTAGGGTTCCCGGTGCTGGCGGTTCCACCGCCCAGCCAGGCGGTGCCACCGCCCAGCACTCGGGTACTGGGCGGTGCAACCGCCCAGCCAAGGAGGTGTCACCGCCCAGCACTCGGGTGCTGGGCGGTTCCACCGCCAAACTAGGCGGTGCCACCGCCTACAGTGATTTCAGCCCAACTACAGTGTTTTCAGCCACTAGTTGGGCTTCAATCTTGGCTCTCTAGTTCGCTGGTTTAGCTTAATTTTTAGCCTAAACCAACTCTGACTTTGGGCCCAGTTGGCCCCTAACCAGGATATAGGATTATCTCTTAATCCTAATCCTAATTACAAGTGGACTACATAACCAAAACACATCCTAAGCAAATTTTCAACCGCGAACGTCGAGTCTTGTTCCGGCGAGCTTTCCGACGAACTTCTTCCGACGGACTCCCTGCAAGCTCCCAATCTTTGTGATGACTTTTAACGAGTAGCCGAGCCTTCTCGGTGATCTCCGCGAGCCTCCGACGATTTCTTCGGCGAACTTCCGACACGTTCCCGATTTCTTCTCGGATGGTTCCGGCAGCATCTCCGATGATTCTTCGGTCTCTTAAACGTCCATCGAGCTCGACTCCGGTATCCTTGCTTTATGTTTTCTGGTTATCGTAGTTAATCCTGCACACTTAACTCAATAATATGGATTAGATCAATTAACCCACCAATTGATTATATCATCAAAATCCGAGATTCAACACCCAACCCAGTTCAAATTTGGAGCTCAAATCTATCAATTCCCGAAATTCCGGGATCAGGCGGTTGCACCTCCTGACTGGGGCGGTTGCACCGCCTGGCAGAGCTCGAAGACTGAGCCTTTGGGCGGTGCCACCTCTGTCAGGGGCGGTTGCACCTCTTTGCCAGAGCTCGAAGACCGAGCTCAGGCGGTTGCACCGCCTGACTAGGGAGGTTGCACCGCCTAGCAGAGCTCGAAACTTGAGCTCTGGCGGTGCTACCTCTTGACAGAAGAGGTTGCACCGCCCAGTCTCGCTCGGAGACTGAGCCCGGGGCGGTGCCACCTCTTGGCTGGGGCGGTTGCACCGCCCAGTCTCGCTAGGAGACATAGCCTGAGCGGTGCTACCTCCTGGCTTGGGTGGTTGCACCTCCCACAGCAATCAGGGTCCGAATGGGTTAATCCATTCGACCCAATTTGATTCTTTTAGGGGCCCAATTGCCCCAAGATTAAGCTAATGGGATCACCTCCCATTTCTAACTTAATTAATGTGCTAACTACGATTATTTCCTAAGACATATTCTGCAGCTTGCTCCGGTGCATCAATCGCTTCTTCCGGCGAGTTTTCGGCGAACTTCCGTCGATCATCCGACGAACCCTCGGTGATCCTCCTGCGGACTTCCGACAAACTCCTGGACTTGCAACGATCCACTTGGCAAGTTCCGACGAGCTCCTTTGGCAAGCTTCTGGACTTCTCGGATTTGTTCCCGCAGAACCTCCGATGACTGTCCGAACTTCCGTCGAGCTCTTGAACTCCCAACGTGATTATTGTCATGACTCCGGCCCAACTCCTACTGCATGTCTTACTTTCATCGTAGTTAATCCTGCAAACTTAAAACAAAAACTTCGATCAAGACAATTAATCCTAAGCAATTAACCAAGTTGTCTGGCATGTCATTGGTCCCTCGACGCTTCGTCCGATTCTTCGGCGCATCGTCCTTTCCTGCAGCCTATTGCCCAATCTGCCAGTTGACTCCGCAACTCCGATATCCTTGGCACAATACCCGCTCTTCTTGGCTCGATGCCCGAGTCCACGACCCGAAGCCTTCTATCGATACATCGACCGATCCACCAGCCCGACGTCCAATCTTCTGACATGTTCCTCCGGCACAACATGATGTTGCTGCTTTAATTGTCTCATCCTGATCGAAGCATCCTGCGTCACTCAAAATGCAGATTAAATCATAAACATATATCAAGTAGTTTCATCATCAAAATATAAGATTCAACAAAATATATATATATATATATATATATATATATATATATATATATATATATATATATATATATATATATATAGTGATGTTTATGGATTAATGCAAAAGGAATCAGATCGTGATGAGATTAGGATAATGAGATCAATTCACTTTTAAACACAGACTGTAAATAATCCTAGTCATAGGTTACTCAAGTGGAACATCGAGATAACCAAATAGACTGGTGTGCTATATACTCATTAATGTGATGGAGACAACTGGTCTTATAGCTGCTCGTGTGGGGACATTAAGGATATAGTGCATGTGCTCATTGGAGAATATTCGCTCAGGGAATACTAGATGGTTAATGATGCCTTATTATTAGACAGTGATTCTGTAGTCCTAGTAGTGTATCTGGTCCTTAGACTTGAGACACTAATGATATCCTATATGAGTACTTTAATCTTTGATATTGGATTTATAGTTTTGGAAGTTTTATATATAGTACAATCAGTTATTGGTAGTGGTAGCCAATCTTATTAGGGCTATTGATTATCGATAGACAATAATTCGCTCTCTATATCATGAGAGGAATATCTTGTGTGTTTTTTCTTAAATAAATCATTGGCGAAGGTTCTTTGGATTGAGAGAGAAAGAGTTCTCCTAGAGAATCCAATTAGAGCGAGACTCGAGGAGAAACCGTATGGGCCTGATAGTACCATGCCCGATATATGATCTTTGGGATATTAGATGGATGAGAGACTATAGGTATATGATAACTGAGGATAGATAAATCCAAATGATTAGATTCTCCTGTATCGTTTAGGAACTACGACGTATTGGCCTAGTACGTCTATAGTCGATAAATCGAGTGAATTATTATTGAGATAATAATTTACTGAGCTAGAAGGAGTTTTGACAAATATAACTCACTGCCAGCTCGATATTGGTCATAGAGGGTCACATATATAGTAGGTGTTGCGACGAGTAGAGATTCGGATATGAGATATCCGTTGAAACCTCTATCTTTTTGGAAATCTAATATACCCCTGAATTATTGGATCCCATGGATGAGATCCAATAAAAGCTAATAAAAGATCTATAGAAGGAGTGGGTGATGAACTAGGAGGAACATGAAGCTCAGGGGGTGGGGAAGAAGGCAATGGACTGGGAGGAGAATACAGATGAGGTGAAGTGAGAGGAGAAAGAAATGAAGGTATAGTGAGAGATAGGATAGATGAGGAGGGGAAGAAGGAAGAGGAGATGAAATGGAAGAAAATGAACGTGGAGTATGCGAGGGGGAGGGAGAGGAGAAAGAGGTGGAGGTGAAGGTGAAAGGAAACACAAAGTGAGAAGTGGAGAATAGAGTTAGAAACTTATTGGTCTACGCCGATTCATTGACTTAACGGTCTTAAAAATTTTAAAAACAAATATAAAATTAATAATTATAAAAAAATCATCTTGTAAAAATGTATAGTGAGGACACCATCCGTTAACAAAAGAAATGATATGGACGCTATTATCTTTTTTTTTTTTTTCACTCATATCGAACCTGGCAGTTTTCAACTGCGGGCTCCTATTGGCAAAAATCTAATTGCAGACAGCCAGACGGCTGAAAAACATCTTTAGATACAGAGTCATCACTTACAATGCATCTCTATTTACACAGATTATCAATCACATGCAAGCAAACAGATCTTAAACCGAAAAGAAAAGTATAGCAGTAATAGTTGCTTACCCAAATCTACAACTATGCTTCCATAACTTTCGTCCGAACTCGGAGACACTTTGCCAAAAGTGTGAGAAATTGAATGGCTTTATCAACATCAGTCATTGCACTCCATTGTCACGAGGACCATGAAATCCATTCAAGGCATCCTTGAAGTTGAAACAGATTATAATTGCAGGGAAAGAAGGCACTTGCGATCATTGCAAGTTGTTCAAGCAAGAATGATCATCCCCCATATAAGAAGACAGACCACCACAGCATTAATTAAGCTCAGAGGCTCAAGAGCTGATTGTATATATTTTTTCATAAGTGTTAAGAATTCAGCCAGATGCAGAAATATATTGACCATTGCAGGGCATGATACTTAAGGAAAGATAAAACATCGTGTTTACCTTCAATGAACTAAATTTGCAGATTTACTAAAATAAAAACAGGTTTTCATTTAATTACATCTCATCATAAAACCAGCCAAAATCACATCAGCTTTCAAAAACCTCCAGTAAAAGAGACTGAAGTGCAATGGAGTATTTGGCAGTTCTCGTTTTAGCCAGGTGATTGCCTGAGATGCTGCTATACTTCAAAATGAAAGAACCAGATATATCACCTGTTAAAAAAAGGATACAAATAATTGTGCTATCAGACTAAAATGCTTGCATGATTAAATTGCTTAAACCTGGAATTTAGTAAATTAATGAAACCAGTCAGGTGATAGGTTGAAATTGGCTTTTGCATGAAATTTCCAAAATTGCAGCTCAACCTAGTTGGATGGGCATCTAGCAGTGAACAACAGAGAATACTGCATCTGGACTTGCAAAAGATTTCTAGCTAGACTATTAACTCATTAATCCAAGACCACATTTGATTACTAAAACATATTGTACAGAATACAAAATATCACATGCAACAAACAGTAGCTAATAGTTCAAGTCATGTTATTTTTTACACCTTGTCTGAAATTGCTGAAGTTACAAATTTGTGTTAGCCAATCAGATAAAGAAGCTTCTGAGGAAAGTTTTGACGGGATAACTTTTGTAAGAACAGAAGGGTAAAAAATGAAAGACCAGAAAAGAGATGTAATTTCTTCAGTTTACGATTCTTGTTAAAAGTCAGATGGTGTACAAAGTTCAAGCATGGAGAAATTTTTACAGGCTTGACAATCGTGCCTAGGCACCTAGTGGTTTACTCATTTTTAGGCAAAACAGTTACCTGATCACTTATGTTGCAATCAACCGGCCACTTGTGCAAGAAACTAATGCTTAATTAGGTAAGTGACTGCTTTCTCCACAAAAGATCACATATCATATATTACACCTTTAATAAACACTAAACCATTTATATGAAGTTCATACATCATATGCGTCCCGCGTACACGCACCTCAACTATTCACTTACATCAAAACATGGTCAAATTGTAGCACATTATTAGTTCTTGCTAAACTATTATGATGTTTACGCTGTTCAATCAACTTTTGCAATTTAAGTCACTCATCTTTTGCACTCAGTGAGAAGTATGAATTCATGTTATATGTAATTCTCTTGTTTAATTATTTCCAAAATAAATTTATAAAAACTTATTTTCATGTTGCTCCTTTTCATAACATGTACAAAAAAGTGACTAATCTTTAATTGAATTGCATATTCTTTTATCGTACATAGTTTTGTGGGACTATATATATTTACTTGAATAAAATATTGCATTTAAATATTATATTTCAGAAATTTTTCCTAGGCATCCAACTGGACCATCTAGACCATTAACCTTGGCATTCATGATAAAACCTTAGATATCACCCAATACAACAAACCAACATGATGCAGTTTAATTATTAGTGATTCTTCAGCACTGCTCATTATTAAGAATAAACAATCAGTAACAAAAAAAAGAATAATATATCTCATCTAAGCACGATAAGAAACCCACATTTCTTATTCAAAAGAGTTTTTCAATTATGACCAATGTTCCATAGAAAAATACCCTGAATTGTCAAGATGCACTGAACCCATCTCTTATAAATGAATAACAATCTTGGGCTGTCTCCTTGGTGTGTATCAGCAAGTAAAAGGTTGCACAATCTTTGGGCTTGCTGTTTTTGGCTAGATAGAAAACAAATAAGATGCTATTGTAAATATTTGAACTTGCACAATACCAGAAAATAAAAATGCTATAAGGTTTTCTCATCAAATGAAATCTAGAACTTTGCCTGAATTATCAAATAAAAATTTGTGCTTGAAGCATTTCTTACTTCGCATAAGCTATAGCATCTTGGCACAAGGCCATAGTTCGAGCCATGGCAAGATCTCTACCCCTTGCATTGCCATATTTATGTTGACAACTCCTGAAAATTCAATAAACATACTACATGTTGGTGCATTAAAAGGAGAAAAATAATAAGCAATGAATGAAAATACACAGAAACAAGGCATTACAATTATATAAAGAAAATCTGTTTACTAAACTATGACTGTATAACATAGGTAAAGGAAGAAAATGGATAAATATTTTAGGAACTTCATTGTGATCACAAATTGCTGCTGTGAAATAGAAGGCAAGTCTATTTAAACCCCTCGTTATTTATTTAGTTGCACTATTTAAATTCATGGTATAATCCATTTATTCACAGTTCATAGCTCATAAGTCCTAATTAGAAGCATACACATGAATTGGTCGGTTGATCCAAAGAAGAAATCCACCTGATTTTGCATGAACAAGGTATCTGACTTATATTAGAAGGTAACTGGTACTACACTCGACTGCAGCATTGGTGGGTTTCTTTCACAATTTAATGCAGATACAATACAAAGTGAAAAATAATATATATCACTATTTGTATTCATGATATAATCCATTTAGTCACAGGTTATAGCTCAATAAGTCTTAACTAGAAGCATACACATGAATTGGCCCATTGATCCAAAGAAGAAAGCCACCTGATTTTGCATGAACAAGTTATCTGACTTATATATTAGAAGATAACCAGTAACATATACGTACTATGCACAACAGCAACAGCGATTAGTTTCTTTGACAATTGAATGCAGAAACAAAACCAAGTAAAAAGAAAAACTACCTATCAATAAACAGATCTCCAAAATCATCAATGATTATTGCAGTAGGAAAGCTCTTGTACAGATGAAATGCTGCAAAATACTTTGTGATTCCCTCATAGTCTTCAATGTACCTACAAGCAGATGGAAGTTTAAACTTAATCTGTTACTTTCCTTTCAAGATTATGTTAATGTAGGTTCTTTCTATTGACTAACAAGCCAAATTTGAAAAAGTTTTCCATGCCATCTGAAGCATGTCTCCTACAAATGTCTCGTTACAATGCAGGTAAGTGGGCCAGTCGCAGACCAAGAGCTGCCTCCACATGGACCTCCCTGTTTCTCAGTCCAGATGAGTCATGAGGTTCCACTGGGGTCGAAGATGGCAAAAGGGTACGACGATTCCTATCTTTATGAGGATCACAAGTCACATCTCTTAGTCCACATCAAGAAAGGTTAGTAACCCTTCATGAAGAGCAAATGGATTAAAAATTCATGTTTGTACCCTCCTAAAGAGGCTAATGCTTCCTCCACTTTCCCGTGATGTGCAACTGCCCAAAATAAAGGGTCAAACACAATTCAACCACAAAGAAACAATGAAGAACAGCAACATATTGAAAGAATAGTCTATTTTTTTTCTTTATAATAGCCTATAATTAGAAATTAAATAAAGGCCTTGCAAGTCTCCTTGACATCCTTTGCATAGTTTTTTTCATGTTTGTACCCTCCTAAAGAGGCTAATGCTTCCTCCACTTTCCCGTGATGTGCAACTGCCCAAAATAAAGGGTCAAACACAATTCAACCACAAAGAAACAATGAAGAACAGCAACATATTGAAAGAATAGTCTATTTTTTTTCTTTATAATAGCCTATAATTAGAAATTAAATAAAGGCCTTGCAAGTCTCCTTGACATCCTTTGCATAGTTTTTTTCTATCTTTTCAGCAGAAAAAAATAATTATCTTTTATCCTGCTATTGGGAGGTCGCATCTCTTCCCCGAACAAGAGAAACTTCAGCTGGGGATGTTATTTTTCAGGGTTTAGAATCAAAGTAAGGTAACACCGATATTGTCAAGAAATGCTAAAGAGGAGAAAGTTGATTTGACGAAATAGAAGAGACTGAAGGATGTAAGTAGATGAGCCAAGATCACAAATGATGTTGATGATGATCTGGTGGATCTTGATGATCATTAAAGCTCTTGGATTGATATATGGTTTCATTTCTTTTGTTTTGTTATTTAGATATGAATAATTAAATTATCATTTTGTTGATTGAATGCTATATAGACAGTTAAACTTGTGTAATTTGGTGCCTTAATGGTAATCATCTTGCATATGTTATGATATAAAACTTGTATTTTGATTGATGTTTTTTATTTTAATTACTATCTATAGTCTATACTGTTATATTTTCATAATTTTATTAAAATAAGTGCCTTGATTCACTTGGGTAGGCACCTAAGTAGCTAAGCACCTATCACCTTCGACAATAAGAAGCCTCAGTGCCTTATAGTGCCTAGTATTTTTGACAAAATTGTGTGACAAGGAACGAAATTTTGGTAACCGGACATGTGTTAGGATCAAGAGCACTAAGAGGGGGGGGGGTGAATTAGTGCAGCGGAAATCTTATAATAATTTAAAAACCAAAAGCTGCGTTCGTTCAAAAACTATTATGATGCAAAAGCAAATTCTCAGTTTGTATCTAAGTGCAGTTTGCGTCTAAGTGCAGATTGCGTTTAAGCGCAGTTTTGCGTCTAAGCGCAGTTTTGCGTCTAAGCGCAGTTTTGCGTCTAAACTCAGATTTACGTCTAAATGCAGATTTACGTCTAAACGCAGATTTACGTCTAAACGCAGTTTTACGTCTAAACGCAGATTTACGTCTAAACGCAGTTTTACGTCTAAACGCAGTTTTACGTCTAAATGCAGATTTACGTCTAAACGCAGATTTACGTCTAAACGCAGTTTTACGTCTAAACGCAGATTTACGTCTAAACGCAGATTTACGTCTAAACGCAGTTTTACGTCTAGACGCAGATTTACGTCTAAACTTTGAAACTCGTTTGTATACTTGCAGAAGACAGTATGCAGTTGAAATCAAGACGTAAATGTAAACTGAAATCTGATGATTGAGCGAGGAAATCCGATTTACGTCTGAATGCAGTTTTACGTCTAAATGTTGAAACTCGTTCGTAAAATCGTAGAGGACAGATTGCAGTTATTAATAGGATTAAAATGTAAGCGTAAACTGCAAGGAAGCTCGTTCGTAAAAGTGCGGAAAACAGTTCTGCAGAATCAAACGTAAACGTAAACAGTAATGTATGAAAATACGAAGTTACGTCTGAATGCAGATTTGGAAGAACAGCTCTTAGAACTTGTTCGTGAAAGCGCAGAGAGCAGTAGTGATGAGGGAGGTTTGCAGTAATGATAAAGTGCTCGAAATTAAACGCAAACCAGAGATTTAGAGTGGTTCGGTCAGCCTTGACCTACTCCACTTTTGGCTTCCTCCACCGATGAGGTTGCCGACGTCAACTAGGTGCCTTCCTTCAATGGGCGAAGGCCAAACTTCCCTCTTACAGTTTCTCTCCTTTTGACAGGCTTAGGAGACAACCTTTACAGACCTTTCTCTCCTCACTTTACAATTGAAAACTTGAAGAACAGAAGGAGGAGACTTAAAGGCTTTACAACACTTTTGAGCTCTTTAGAATCACAGAAAAGATCAAGATTTCGGTATAGGTCTGTATCTTTTCAGTGCTGAATGGGTGGGGTATTTATAGGCCCCAACCCAATTCAAAATTCGAGCTCAAAACGATCAAATCGATCAAATCCCAGAATTCTGGGATCAGGCGGTTGCACCTCTCGACTGGAGAGGTGGCACCGCCTGGCAGAGCTCGAAGACTGAGCTCTGCCGATTGCTCTTCTCTGCCAGAGCTCGAAGACTGAGCTCGATGGTTGCATCACCTGGCAGAGCTCGAAGACTGAGCTTGGTGGTTGCATCACCTGGCAGAGCTCGAAATCTGAGCTCGGTGGTTGCATCACTTGGCAGAGCTCCAAACTGAGCTCAAGCTGATGCACCATTCTGCCAGAGCTCGAAGACTGAGCTTGGTGAATGCATCACCTGGCAAAGCTCGAGACTGAGCTCAGGCTGATGCACCACTCTGCCAGAGCTCGAAGACTGAGCTCTGTGGTTGCATCGCCTGGCAGAGCTCGGAACTTGAGCTCTGGCGGTGCAACCTCTTGGCTGGGGCGGTTGCACCTCCCAGCCTCGCAACCCTGGCGGTTGCACCTCCTGGCTGGGGCGGTTGCACCTCCCAGCCCCACAGCCCAGGCGGTTGCACCTCCTGGCTGGGGCGGTTGCACCTCCCAACCCCACAGCCCAGGCGGTTGCACCTCCTGGCTGGGGCGGTTGCACCTCCTGGTGCAATCAGGGTCCGAATGGTTCACTCCATTCGGCCCACTTTGAATCTTTTCAGGGGCCCAATTGCCCCAAGATTAAGCTAATGGGATCACCTCCCATTTTCATGCTTAATCATCATGCTAACTACGATTAACTCTAAGACAACTTCTGCAGCTTTGCTCCGATGCGTCAATCGCTTCTTCCGGCGAGTTTCCGGCCAACTTCCGTCGATCAACCGATAACCCTCGGTGATCCTTCTGCGGACATCCGGCATACTCCTGGACTTTGCGACGATCCACTTGGCGAGTTCCGACGAGCTTCGCTTGGCAAGCTTCTGGACTTCTCGGATCTGTTCTCTCTGAACCTCCGACGACCGTCCGAACTTCCGTCGAACTCTCGAACTCCCAACGTGATCATGATCTTGACTCCGGCGCAACTCCTGCTGCTTGTCTTACTCTCATCGTAGTTAATCCTGCACACTTATCTCAACACATAGATTAGATAACAAATGACAATTGACTTCATCATCAAAATCCGAGATTCAACAACATGTACTGGTCAATGGCTGAACTAGAGTGGGTCTGACCCATGCCGACATACTGCCACATAGTATGCTGTCGTATACCGTGGTACCGTTTAACTTCAAGGGGAGGTCAAAGAAGGAAGAAGGAAGGAAAGAGGAGGAGGAGGAGGAGAGCACGCATTGAAGTAGGAGAAGGAAAAAAAGGTGGTGGAGGAAGAGGAGAGGTACTAGAGCATAGAGTGTGCTGGGCTATGAGTGATAGGTGGATGGGCAGCAGTAGGTAGGCATCGACGGTCAGGCTTTGATGTGGAGGGAAGATGTCTTCTGAGGAATTGAAAGCATTACAGGGCAAAAACTATCAATCCAGTTCTCTATTAAAACAGCCAGACGTACTATTTAAAATAATAATAAACCGTCTGAAATGGGGCATCTACATCTCGGTTCACACTTGAACTGGTAAACACTGGTCAGTATATGGACTGGTCCGGGTGAAATTAAATTCCTTGCCAGGTGAAACCGATGGCTACTTTTAACAATAAATAATGATGTTTAAGTTTTCCACTACTGGATGCGAGAAGCTATTAATGTGATGACGAAGTTCCAAAAAGATATGAGTGGACTCAACGTGATGTTCCGACACAATTAAAGAGAATTCAGGTAAACCTTTTTTACTGTTCCAGGCCTCTTATTTGCTCAAATTCCAATATGTCACATTCTCTCAGCATTAAAGCATAGGTGTCATAGTTTTTTTAGTTATTATTCTTGTATATGTCTCCATAACTCCATTGTATCTTCTTAGTGAATCTTCAGTTGGATAGTTATCTATACTAGAATCTTCTTCACATGTCAGCTTATTTTGATTGCAAAACCATTGCATTTACAGTGGAGATGGAAATGGTTCAAGAAATATGAAACCTTCCTGATCCAAATCTTACTACATCCTTTTCATTATAATTTGTCTTAAAATTTTTTTATCAGCTGTTCGGCTCTATAATTCATTTCTATTAAAGTGAAATTCCCATGTATCCTTCCAAATTAATGCTGTACAAATTGTGTCATTGAAGAATTTTGTCTTATTTACAACACCATGGAAGAAGTCAAGAATGCTCTATCCTTTTTTCTTTCTTCTTCCCCCTTTTTATGTTGCCAAAGTTAACGAGATCAAGATTGTGTTCGCAAGTACATGTCTAAATTAATATCTAAAGTAAAATTCACAGTAACCAACTTTCCAGTATTCATAAACTTCAGGTGAAAGTTAACCAGATACCTGAGTACTGTAACAAGACATGAGATTCATATCTCATAATTTGGCCATATCACAACCATATGCTCCTCCAAATTAAAAAAGTCGTTGTAGATGCAATACAAACATTTAATGTCAACCAACAAACTTTGTTCTACAATCAACATTGCCTTGCTCATCTAGGTTAGTCAATTTACCATAAGATGTGGCATATCTTCTGCTGCCAAATTCCAGGACGAGCCAATTTTGAGCTCACAGTGCATTAACCAATTTTCCCATTCATGTGTAAGATAATTCCTCCAAATGAATAATTAAGTTCTAATCCAAAAAACACAAAACAAAAATTTTACGTTTACAATTATCTTGTTACATTTACATATAGAAATAGGTAAGTAACTAAAAGAATCCATACTGCCCAAAGTTGGTCAACCACAGCACAAGCTCGACTAGATTTTATAACTTTTTCCAGTAGCTACATGCACGTATATATACCTATTTATCATTAGATTAAGATGCCCATTCTATTAAGTCAAAAAGAACAAAAAAATGTGAAATCACGATAAAAAGAGGAAACATCTGTGGATTAGAATATCTTACTTCATTTGTATCCTTTCAAGCAATTCAGCAGCTGGATCGATGTCCTGAAAAAGAAGAAAGAAAGTGAATCTCAAGAGATCAGAAGAAAAGAAATAATGAACAGAATACAAAACGGCCTAGTTTTCAGAATCCAAATGGAAACAATGAAAGACAGGCTGAGAGAGAATGCCTGTGAAAGAAAGGGTGGCTTGTACTCTAATCTCCTCTTGTTACAGATGAAAACCACATCGCCATTTGTCTCCGATGCGCGGTTGATAGCGAATTGAAACAGAAGAGACGTCTTCCCACTGATTCCTTTTATGAAAGGAAATGCATATTTATGTGAGCAACGAGAATCCAGAGATGGGGTCAGGTTCTTAAAGAAGGAAAAGGGTGTAGAGAGGAAGTGAGGAAATAGAGGGAGACCAGGAAGGAGGACCGGAGAGGAGGGTAACGGGCGGTACGGCCTCGGGGGCCCCGCCTTGCCTTGGCCTGGCCGAGAAGAAGCTTTCCAACATCTTCGTGGATACAAACCCCGCCGATCCCGTGCTCGAAGAAATGCTCCACCGGTTGGTGCTCAATTGAGAGGTCTCGACAACTCCTCTTTTGGATCGAGCTGATGTGCTTATTAGCGGATGCAGCGCCTCACCTTGGCATGTCGGCTTTAACGGATCGGATCCGGAGTGTGGCATGACTTGAAAGTTCGAAAACGTAGCACTTGCAGATTAGGTTGCATGTCAAAACTGGCTTCGTGTTCAGAATGTTCTATCTTACGAGTTATCTCATTACATATTGTATGGTTTATCTCATTAATCCGACAATGTCAAATCCATGGCAAGAAAATGCTGTACAACAATTGCCTACGAATCTTAAAAGGTTTTTGAGTTTGATTCTAACTAATTTGTAAAACAAAGTTAAAGCCGAACGATTCGACTAGCATTCTAAAGTTTACTTGAACAAAACCTGATAACCAAGTGTATTAATGTATCTATAATGGTCAAAAGTTATTGTCCAGTTGATTGTTATGTTTAACAATTGTTATTCTCATGCTTGTTATGTTTTTAATATTTATTTTAATCTTTTCTATCTAAGAAAAATGATTGATAGAATCAAATTTGTTTCTTGTGTTTTTCTTTTTTAATTCATTGGCATCCATTTGAATCCATATTCGTCCTACACTTCATCTCCTTACGTTCTCCTTTTCACGCATTTGAACCAGTATCGACTGATTCGAAATGGATATAAATTACGGAGATTAACACTTACTTCACAGGATAGAGTAAGAACACTAAACCATCTAAGTTTTGAAATAGCATGGACATCTACTGACATGAAATATTCTCCCACATCATATATCTATCTATATATCACATTCGCATTCACCTCTCTAAATTTGAATTTAACGTATACATTATCTAATTTTCATATATATATATATATATATATATATATTGTTGAATCTCGGATTTTGATGATGAAGTCAATTGTCATTTGTTATCTAATCTATGTGTTGAGATAAGTGTGCAGGATTAACTACGATGAGAGTAAGACAAGCAGCAGGAGTTGCGCCGGAGTCAAGATCATGATCACGTTGGGAGTTCGAGAGTTCGACGGAAGTTCGGACGGTCGTCGGAGGTTCAGAGAGAACAGATCCGAGAAGTCCAGAAGCTTGCCAAGCGAAGCTCGTCGGAACTCGCCAAGTGGATCGTCGCAAAGTCCAGGAGTATGCCGGATGTCCGCAGAAGGATCACCGAGGGTTATCGGTTGATCGACGGAAGTTGGCCGGAAACTCGCCGGAAGAAGCGATTGACGCATCGGAGCAAAGCTGCAGAAGTTGTCTTAGAGATAATCGTAGTTAGCACGATGATTAAGCATGAAAATGGGAGGTGATCCCATTAGCTTAATCTTGGGGCAATTGGGCCCCTGAAAAGATTCAAAGTGGGTCGAATGGAGTGAACCATTCGGACCCTGATTGCACCAGGAGGTGCAACCGCCCCAGCCAGGAGGTGCAACCGCCTGGGCTGTGGGGTTGAGAGGTGCAACCGCCCCAGCCAGGAGGTGCAACCGCCTGGGCTGTGGGGTTGAGAGGTGCAACCGCCCCAGCCAGGAGGTGCAACCGCCAGGGTTGCAAGGCTGGGAGGTGCAACCGCTCCAGCCAAGAGGTTGCACCGCCAGAGCTCAAGTTCCGAGCTCTGCCAGGCGATGCAACCACAGAGCTCAGTCTTCGAGCTCTGGCAGAGTGGTGCATCAGCCTGAGCTCAGTCTCGAGCTTTGCCAGGTGATGCATTCACCAAGCTCAGTCTTCGAGCTATGGCAGAATGGTGCATCAGCTTGAGCTCAGTTTGGAGCTCTGCCAAGTGATGCAACCACCGAGCTCAGATTTCGAGCTCTGCCAGGTGATGCAACCACCAAGCTCAGTCTTCGAGCTCTGCCAGGTGATGCAACCATCGAGCTCAGTCTTCGAGCTCTGGCAGAGAAGAAGCAATCGGCAGAGCTCAGTCTTCGAGCTCTGCCAGGCGGTGCCACCTCTCCAGTCGAGAGGTGCAACCGCCTGATCCCAGAATTCTGGGATTTGATCGATTTGATCGTTTTGAGCTCGAATTTTGAATTGGGTTGGGGCCTATAAATACCCCACCCATTCAGCACTGGAAAGACACAGACATATACCGAAATTGTGATCTTTTCTGTGATTCTAAAGAGCTCAAAAGTGTTGTAAAATCCTTTAAGTCTCCTCCTTCTGTTCTTCAAGTTTCCAATTGTAAAGTGAGGAGAGAAAGGTCTGTAAAGGTTGTCTCCTAAGCCTGTCAAAAGGAGAGAAATTGTAAGAGGGAAGTTTGGCCTTCGCCCATTGAAGGAAGGCAGCTAGTTGACGTCGGCAACCTCATCGGTGGAGGAAGCCAAAAGTGGAGTAGGTCAAGGCTGACCGAACCACTCTAAATCTCTGGTTTGCGTTTAATTTCGAGCACTTTATCATTACTGCAAACCTCCCTCATCACTACTGCTCTCTGCGCTTTCACGAACAAGTTCTAAGTGCTGTTCTTCCAAATTTGGATTCAGACGTAAACTCGTATTTTCATACATTACAGTTTACGTTTACGTTTGATTCTGCAGAACTGTTTTCCGCGCTTTTACGAACGAGCTTCTTTGCAGTTTACGCTTACATTTTAATCCTATTAATAACTGCAATCTGTCCTCTACGATTTTACGAACGAGTTTCAACATTTAGACGTAAAACTGCATTCAGACGTAAATCGGCTTTCATCGCTCAATCATCAGATTTCAATTTACGTTTACGTCTTGATTTCAACTGCATACTGCCTTCTGCAAATATACAAACGAGTTTCAAAGTTTAGACGTAAATCTGCGTCTAGACGTAAAACTGCGTTTAGACGTAAATCTGCGTTTAGACGTAAAACTGCGTTTAGACGTAAAACTGCGTTTAGACGTAAAACTGCGTTTAGACGTAAAACTGCGTTTAGACGTAAATCTGCGTTTAGACGTAAATCTGCGTTTAGACGTAAATCTGCACTTAGACGCAAAACTGCGCTTAGTCGCAAAACTGCACTTAAACGCAATCTGCGCTTAGACGCAAACTGCACTTAGATACAAACTGAGAATTTGCTTTTGCATCATATTAATTCTTGAACGAACGCAGCTTTTGGTTTTTAAATTATTATAAGATATCCGCTGCACTAATTCACCCCCCCCCTCTTAGTGCTCTCGATCCTAACAATTGGTATCAGAGCTCGGTTAACTCTCTAAAGGATTAAAACCCAAGAGAGATGGCATACGCCGGAAACCAAGAGGGGCATTCGATTACACGTCCACCCATGTTCAGTGGAACGGACTACACTTACTGGAAGACCCGAATGAGGATCTTTCTTATTTCTATGGATTTTGAACTATGGAACCTTGTTGAAAATGGATTTTCGAAATCTTCTCTTCCAATGATCGATTGGAACGATTTGGAAAAGAAGGCTTTCGCTCTTAATGCAAAGGCTATGAATGCCTTATTTTGCGCACTTGATAAAAACGAGTTTAATCGTGTTTCAACTTGCGAAACTGCTTTTGATATTTGGCACACACTTGAAGTGACCCACGAGGGCACAAGTAGAGTGAAAGAGTCAAAAATCAATCTGTTGCTGCATTCTTTTGAACTTTTTCGAATGAAACCGAGTGAAACCATTGGCGACATGTTTACCCGTTTCACGGATGTCGTCAACAGTTTAAAAGGTCTCGGAAAGAGCTTTTCGGATTTTGAGCTTGTTAATAAGATACTAAGATCCCTTCCTAAGAGTTGGGATCCTAAAGTCACCGCCATTCAAGAGGCAAAAGATCTGCAAAATTTTCCTCTTGAAGAACTAATCGGGTCATTAATGACCTACGAAATGACTTGCAAAGCTCATGAAGAGCAAGAAGACATCCTTCCAAAGAACAGGAAGGATATGGCACTTAAAACTTCTGAATGCCACTTGAGAGAAAACTCAAGTGATGAGGACTGTGATGATGACTTGGCACTTTTGACAAGAAAGTTTAAAAAATTCTTCAAAAGAAACAAGTTTAAAAACGATGTGAAAAATAAACTTGAACCTAAGAAGGACCAAGTGATCTGCTATGAATGTAAAAAGCCGGGACATTACAAAAGTGATTGTCCCCAAGTCAAGAAAAGAACAACAAAGAAGAAGGCGCTCCAAGCAACATGGGATGATTCGAGCGCATCCGAGGAAGAAGAATCCAACACCGAGCAAGTTGCTCATTACGCCTTTATGGCCATCGAAGAGGAGGTAACGAATTTATTAGATGCTGATTTATCCTTCGATGAATTATTAAATGCCTTCCATGATTTATTTGATGAATGCAAAGTTATAAATAGAAAATACAAGTTGCTAAAAAGGGTACATGATAATCTTACTTGTGAGTTTGATAAGTTAAAAGTCGAACATCATGATAGTTTAAACTCATGTATCAAATGTCATGATTTAGAAACTATACAAAAAGAAAACTTGCTGCTTAAAGACACCTTGAAGAAATTCGAGGTTGGTAGCAAGTCATTAAACATGATCCTTACAAACAAGGGTCATGGTCCCAAAAGAAGTGGGATTGGATTTGTGAGGAGTCCTCACCAAAATCCAACTACCTTTGTAAAAGGCCCCATCTTACACGTTCAACACCAAACCAAGTGCAACTTTTGTTGCAAATCTGGACACAAGACACATTGTTGTCCATTCAAGAAAATAAGTCCAAACAAATTAATTTGGGTTCCTAAAGGAACCATGATAAACTCTATGCAACATGATAGAAAAAATAGATCTGTTTATGAGGCACCCAAAAGCAAATGGGTTCCTAAAGATCATCCGTTCCTATAAAAACATTAAAAGTCTAAGGCCGGAGCAAGAAATAATGTTCTGCTCCTTAACTCTCAATGATCATAAACCAAGAATCAAAAAGGAACTCGCAACACTTAAGTAACAAGTGGAAGCTATGAAATCACAAATACGATACAATTAGAAACATATAATATCCAAATTCACATACCCCTGATCTTCAAAACCTGTTCATCTACGAATTAATTCTTGTAGAAACTAAACATGTCATAAAAGGGACACCAAACAAACATTCGTATGCACCTTAAAAGATCTATCTTACAAAGAGCTTCTTCCTTAAATGAAAATTCATACGAAATCATGTAACAAACATCAATTGCTCTGAAACTCTCCTCAAGGCAAAAGCTCCCTAAATCAAAACATCCTAAAATGCTCACCTGCTGCAGGCGGTGGCACCTCTCCAGCTGGCGGTTGCACCTCCAGCCTTCACGGGTTGCCAGAGGTTGCACCGCTCCAGCCAGAGGTGCAACCGCCAGCAGCTCTGCCCCCTTAAAATCACGCTAGGGCCGGCTAAGGAACCGACCCCAACTCACCCCCATTTCCTCCTCTACTCTTCCAAGACTCCTCCATTCCCACTTCACTCCTCTAAGCCTTCCAAATACCTCCCATTTCGGAGCAAAACATCAAGAATCCTTCCTTCTCTTGAAGATTTCACAAAGGTATTCTCTAAGAAGCTCTTAAATTCTGTTTTGTTCTTCATTTACTTTAGCTAATCATCATCCCTTTAAAACAGCAGTAGTAATGGGATCTAGAAGATCCTCAAGGGACAAGGGAAAGAGGAGAGTAGTAGAAGAGTTTGATCTCTCTCTTTTTGATTCCAAAAACCATGCTGAAAAATTTCTCTCCTTCGAACTAAGAAGCATCAATAAGGGAAAATATGTAGATCTGAATGAACTAAGAGATGTAGAGACTATCCATTGGTTTGCAAACCTTAATCTACTTCCCATTTTGCAGATCAACGAACCCATTTATCCTAGACTAGTTAGATTGTTTTATAACAACATGCAAAAAGATGATGAAGAAAGGATATCAACCTATCTATTAGGACAACACATTTCAATCACTGATAGATTCATTTGTGATATAATAGGTATTCCCATGAAAAGCATAGGACTTTACTTTAAAGGATCATGGGATGAAAATACTATTGGAACATCTTACGTTGACGCCTTAGGAACAATCCTTGCCAATCCTAACATAGAATCTATTCCTAAAAGTTGTGAACATCTAATGCCTTTTAACACTAAGATACTTCATCATATCATGACTAGTATAATTCTTCCTAAGCAATATCATCATGATGAAGTGAGTCAATTGGAATTAGGAATTATGTACCTAATTATGAAAGAACGTGACATTTGTCTTGGCTATCTGATCCAACAAAACATGTTGGAATTATCTACGAAAGATATGATGCTCCCATATGGTGGAATTATTACTAGAATAATGAAAGCTTACGACATTCAAATACCACTAGAAGAAGAAGTAATGAAATCAGATAGATACAGCATAATAAACAAAAATCTACTTCACCGACTGAGATGTCACTATAGAAACGGTAACTGGGTTAGAATGCCTAGAAGAACTGATCCCCCTCAGCTTGAACCTGAACCAGAGCCGGAAACCCCAATCTTTAGGAGTACCCACTCTCCTCCGATCTGTCCCTTTGAGGAAACACATTCGGTTGAGCAAACTCACACATCATCCATCGAAGATATCGGGATTCGGATGGACCGATTTGAGCAACGACAAGAACGGCTTGAACTTCGACAAGATCAAATCCTAACCGAGCTACAACAAATCCATCGACAATTTGACTCTTTATTTAGGCACTTTAATCTTCCACCTCATGAATAAGCTTGTATAAACATCTGATGTTTTTGATATGACATGTTGTAAACTCCTTATGTTATTCATGAAGGACTTTGTCTTTATGGTTACCTGATATGCTGTACATATGTTACCCTGATATGGTTATCTTTATCTATGTAAGCATATTTGCAAACATCTCTTGTTGTTTATCTCGTCTTTTTTACTGAAACTAAAAAGGTTTAAAAGCCTATGCCTTGAAAATATGAAGCAACATACCAATGTAAGTTGATAAGTCAGCAGTATGACATTGATATGGTTGCTATTGCTAATATGATTGCTATCATGCCATGTATCAAACAAAAATTTGCATCCGACTAGCTGATATCTTACCATGTGATGCAATGCTACACTTGCTAAAATAAAAATCCTGCTATGCAATATGATATAATGCTGCACTTGAAATAATTGTGTTACTACATCAAAATTATTTTTCGGATACTATTACATGCCATGACAACGCTTGATCAAATAACATGTTGCAAATTATCTGACAAATATTTTTAACCAAATGCATGTAAGAAGTTCATTTTTCGGGTTGTATGCTAAAAATGGGATGTTCCCGTACACACTTATGAAAACTCTTGAGAAAATGACTTTCCTCCGTCAAGCAAAAACAATAAAGAGATATATGTCATAACTTCCTTTATATGCTTGATAATGCTATCATGCTTTTTTGTTGATGACAAAGGGGGAGAAAAATATGAATTGATAAACACTATGTCATAGCTGAACTGCCATAATCATATCTATGTCATAGTTGTAAATACTGGAGTGATGCTATAAACAATGTTATGCCATCCTTGCATCACCAAGAGATATGTGAACATGTGCTATAGTTTGCATCATATCTTGATTTGATATTCTATAGAAAATGCAAACTTGCTAGAAAATCTCAAATGTGAGCATCATGTAAAAAGTCCTTCGTTGCTTTATATGATTGCATGATGAATGGTTACAAACACTATCATACAAACTTGATGATGTATGTCATGCCTTGACATACAAACTTGAAGAGATACATCATGATGGGCATCATGATGGGAGCATTGATAAGTTTAACTGATCTAACTTATCAATACGTCACTTGAATTCTTAGGTCTTGAATTCAAGGTTGACTTATCTCAACTATGGCATATAGATAGGGGGAGTTGAGGACAACTCCGTTATCAATTGATTGTCATCATCAAAAAGGGGGAGATTGTTGAATCTCGGATTTTGATGATGAAGTCAATTGTCATTTGTTATCTAATCTATGTGTTGAGATAAGTGTGCAGGATTAACTACGATGAGAGTAAGACAAGCAGCAGGAGTTGCGCCGGAGTCAAGATCATGATCACGTTGGGAGTTCGAGAGTTCGACGGAAGTTCGGATGGTCGTCGGAGGTTCAGAGAGAACAGATCCGAGAAGTCCAGAAGCTTGCCAAGCGAAGCTCGTCGGAACTCGCCAAGTGGATCGTCGCAAAGTCCAGGAGTATGCCGGATGTCCGCAGAAGGATCACCGAGGGTTATCGGTTGATCGACGGAAGTTGGCCGGAAACTCGCCGGAAGAAGCGATTGACGCATCGGAGCAAAGCTGCAGAAGTTGTCTTAGAGATAATCGTAGTTAGCACGATGATTAAGCATGAAAATGGGAGGTGATCCCATTAGCTTAATCTTGGGGCAATTGGGCCCCTGAAAAGATTCAAAGTGGGTCGAATGGAGTGAACCATTCGGACCCTGATTGCACTAGGAGGTGCAACCGCCCCAGCCAGGAGGTGCAACCGCCTGGGCTGTGGGGTTGAGAGGTGCAACCGCCCCAGCCAGGAGGTGCAACCGCCTGGGCTGTGGGGTTGAGAGGTGCAACCGCCCCAGCCAGGAGGTGCAACCGCCAGGGTTGCAAGGCTGGGAGGTGCAACCGCTCCAGCCAAGAGGTTGCACCGCCAGAGCTCAAGTTCCGAGCTCTGCCAGGCGATGCAACCACAGAGCTCAGTCTTCGAGCTCTGGCAGAGTGGTGCATCAGCCTGAGCTCAGTCTCGAGCTTTGCCAGGTGATGCATTCACCAAGCTCAGTCTTCGAGCTATGGCAGAATGGTGCATCAGCTTGAGCTCAGTTTGGAGCTCTGCCAAGTGATGCAACCACCGAGCTCAGATTTCGAGCTCTGCCAGGTGATGCAACCACCAAGCTCAGTCTTCGAGCTCTGCCAGGTGATGCAACCATCGAGCTCAGTCTTCGAGCTCTGGCAGAGAAGAAGCAATCGGCAGAGCTCAGTCTTCGAGCTCTGCCAGGCGGTGCCACCTCTCCAGTCGAGAGGTGCAACCGCTTGATCCCAGAATTCTGGGATTTGATCGATTTGATCGTTTTGAGCTCGAATTTTGAATTGGGTTGGGGCCTATAAATACCCCACCCATTCAGCACTGGAAAGACACAGACATATACCGAAATTGTGATCTTTTCTGTGATTCTAAAGAGCTCAAAAGTGTTGTAAAATCCTTTAAGTCTCCTCCTTCTGTTCTTCAAGTTTCCAATTGTAAAGTGAGGAGAGAAAGGTCTGTAAAGGTTGTCTCCTAAGCCTGTCAAAAGGAGAGAAATTGTAAGAGGGAAGTTTGGCCTTCGCCCATTGAAGGAAGGCAGCTAGTTGACGTCGGCAACCTCATCGGTGGAGGAAGCCAAAAGTGGAGTAGGTCAAGGCTGACCGAACCACTCTAAATCTCTGGTTTGCGTTTAATTTCGAGCACTTTATCATTACTGCAAACCTCCCTCATCACTACTGCTCTCTGCGCTTTCACGAACAAGTTCTAAGTGCTGTTCTTCTAAATTTGGATTCAGACGTAAACTCGTATTTTCATACATTACAGTTTACGTTTACGTTTGATTCTGCAGAACTGTTTTCCGCGCTTTTACGAACGAGCTTCTTTGCAGTTTACGCTTACATTTTAATCCTATTAATAACTGCAATCTGTCCTCTACGATTTTACGAACGAGTTTCAACATTTAGACGTAAAACTGCATTCAGACGTAAATCGGCTTTCATCGCTCAATCATCAGATTTCAGTTTACGTTTACGTCTTGATTTCAACTGCATACTGCCTTCTGCAAATATACAAACGAGTTTCAAAGTTTAGACGTAAATCTGCGTCTAGACGTAAAACTGCGTTTAGACGTAAATCTGCGTTTAGACGTAAAACTGCGTTTAGACGTAAAACTGCGTTTAGACGTAAAACTGCGTTTAGACGTAAATCTGCGTTTAGACGTAAATCTGCGTTTAGACGTAAATCTGCACTTAGACGCAAAACTGCGCTTAGTCGCAAAACTGCACTTAAACGCAATCTGCGCTTAGACGCAAACTGCACTTAGATACAAACTGAGAATTTGCTTTTGCATCATATTAATTCTTGAACGAACGCAGCTTTTGGTTTTTAAATTATTATAAGATATCCGCTGCACTAATTCACCCCCCCCCCTCTTAGTGCTCTCGATCCTAACATATATATATATCATTAGATGGATGATCGATCAATATGTAATTTTGCCTACAAAATACATAATAAAACAGACGATTTCATGAAAAAAGCCTCAAATTTTGATTTTGATTTTGATTTTGTTATGAAAAAAGCCCTTCATTTCTTAAATGTCTTAAGAGAGTCTCAATTTTATAAAATAATAAAAATATCCTCATTGACAATTGATAGTTTTATTTTTTGAGTTTCCATCGAATCCCAAGTAGTCCGAGCCAATTAAATGTATTTGGTGTTAAACCAATTGGTTCAATGAAATCAGTATTTTTTAATTATACGTTTTGTTACTGAGTTAAATACACTATAACCATGTCCAAAAGCATCGTAACATAATATTAATTTATTCAAATTCTCACAAACCTTAATTTTTAACATTATTATATGCATTAAGGTTTCATAAATATTTTTGATGAGTGTTTTAAAGTAATTTTGAATAAAGATTAAGAACTCTTAACATATTTCAAAATAAAGGATGAAAAACTTTTATGTTTTTATGTAACCTTACTTTAGGAATATATATTTTGAAATATTACAATATTTTTATTTTATTTAATAATAATAATAATAGAAAAACCTTGGCTATAATATTTTTGAATGAATTTATAGTGTTTGTGTCATTGACTCAAGATACAGTGAAAAATTGGTTTAATTAAAAACACTATAAATTTTTTTAATTGATAACACTATAAATTAGTTTCAATTAATTAAAATCCTCACCAACCATAATTATCAATTTACTATTGATCTTTAGATATTATAAAATAACTAATATGAGAATCAGAATGGAATTAGATGAATATTACGAGTGTTTGACATATTTCAACATAAAATATGATAAAAGTTTAATTTGATAAATTTGTATTAAATTTAGTTCTAAATATTTTAGAAAATCTTATAATATCTGTGATAATTTATGGTGAAAGAATGAGTAACAATGTTTTTGAATTTTATAATAGTAATTTGTGATGGTTCACTGCATTTAAAAAAAAACTTTATAACTGGTTTTAGAAAATAAATTATAATAATTTTGAATTAAGCAATAGGATTTTTGATTTAATAATCAAGAACTTCATAAACCAAAACCGTTGTAGCACTAATAAAAAATAATATGATATTGAAACAGTTTAACTTAAATTAGACTACAATGAGAAACCCTCCTTTTTAAAGATATATTCATTTTTTTATACAAGAAAAAAATTCTCTTTGGAAAATATGAAAATGAGAGATATGATCTCGAAAAATAAAAAAATAAGAGGATTTTCCTAGAAAATCACCCTAATATTATTGTCACAAAATAATCATACAAAAATAATACAACCATGTTTGTCATCAACCACATCAATCAAACTGAACAACGGGCAGCGTGACTTACCCTGTTGAACGATGTCTTCACAACCCCTGCAGCCTAGTGATCAAGAAAAGGACATGCGAGTGCCGACGACGGAATCCCACACCGCAAAACAGAGTGCCGGGGGAATTCCAGTGAACCCAACCAACGGCCGTTGGCACGCGAGCAACCACCACAACATCCTCCGCCGCAGCCATCCTCTCATTGCGTGACGCCCATCATTCGGTCCAATAACCGGAGGCTCAATCTAGAATGGGGAAAGAAAACTGTTCATGCCTTGTCCTCGCACCACTCGACATCATCCTCATCCGGCGGCTGCGATCTGCCAACGATCCGCCCACAACACCACTTTTCCTGCTCCATGCGAAACTACCCCGAATTGTACCCGTCTGATAGCCGGAGAAACAACCATTTTCTCGTGGGACCCGCATGCAAATCGGCGCAGAAGCGGGCGTGGTCGGGAACGGGTAGGGACCGCGAAGGTGCACGTTGGAGCTCAAACAGCAATCCGCCTCTTCGGCTTGTTAATTTATCCGATTTCTTATTCCTTTCTTCTGTCCGCTAAAAAAGGTTTGGCATTTCGCAAGCCATCGTTGGATCTCGTCTTCTCCTCTTCCCCCCAAAGCCACTGCTGTGGACTTTCAAGCCTCTCTTCTTCTTCTTCTTCTTCTTCTTCTTCTTTAGTCTATCAAGCAAGCCTTCCGAGGTCTCTCTCTTTTGTAGTGTTGCTTCCCAAACCCTAAGCCCCTCCAAACTGGCGAATTTGCAGGACGAATGGAGGCTAATGAGAATCCAGATCCCAGATCGCTTACGGACACCAAATCGCGCGAGGTTCCTCGTCGGGTGCTCGGCGAACGGAGGACCGAGTTCGTGAGGATCATCGTGCAGTGCCTCTACTCCCTCGGGTACCGCCGAGCCGCCGCGACGCTGGAATCGGAGTCCGGGGTCTCGCTTGACTCGCCGGAGTACACCGCGCTTTTCCTTGACGTCATGGCGGGCCGGTGGGACGACTGCATCGCCACGATCGAGTCTATCGAGGATATGGATTGCGGAGCCAGGGCCGCTGCGGCTTTTCTGGTGTGGAAGGAGCACTTCTTGGAACTCTTGGGGTTGAAGGATGGGTTCTTGATGGCTAGGGACGTGCTGTCGGAGCGGATTGCGCCGCTGGATATGGACCGGCAGAGGGTTCATGGGCTGGCAAGGTTGCTCATTTCGTCGGAGGGTATTGTTAATGTGGAGGACCGGGTCCGCAGGAGATTGGGGTTGCTGCTGGATTTGGTTGAGGTGCTGCCGCCGTGGGTGCGGGTGCCTAGTGCCAGGTTGGAGCATCTCGTGGAGATGACTGTTCTCAAGCAGATTGCGTCCTGCTTTTACCACAACTCTCCTGGCGAGGTAACTCTGTATGAGGATCACAAATGCAGCCAAGAACAAATCCCTTCCAAGTGCAGCCAGGTTGCTTGTATCCCTTTTACTATAATCCGTCATGTTGAAGAGCTATCTTTTAAGACTTGTTATAACTGGAGTTCATTTTTTTTTATGTAATGTGCCTAAGTATTTGCTTCACTCATAAATTGGGTATGCTTGAAGACCAAATGCATTCCACTTGCAGGAAATGGAAACGATACTCTGAATTTGGTAGGGAACTTGTTACATGAGGCAATCACCCTTGTTAATGTTATACCAATGACTGCTGACAACTGTTTCAGTTTCCACCAGAACCTTTAATTTCTGTGACACTTCAGTTAATCCGGCATAACTTATTCGATGAGCTGATCGTGTTAGTTTGACTAAGAAAACATATCCACTAAATGCTGAATGAGGTTGAATACAGACGATTCACTGCAACTAGCTGAAAATAATAATACAGCCACATTAGTGGCATTATGATTTGTGTAGCTAGTTTCCTTCTCCATTCCTTTGGAATTATTTTAAGTTATTTTAGATTGAAAAGAAGCTACAGAGTTCTTCATGGAAGCCATCCTTATGAGAAAAGTTTAAAATCTTTGGTTCAGTGCCAATGCCAATCAATAGTTGGACCAGAACGCATTGACATACTGACACCCGATATAGGTCAGTACATACGGGAGGGGAGAGAGAGAGGAGTGGAGGAGGAGGCAAAAGAAGAACAAGTTGAAAAGAAGTCATAAGAGGAGGAGGGGGCAGATAAGGAAAAGGAAAAGACAAAGGAGGAAGTAATAGAAGAAAAGATGGACTAGTAGGAGGAATAGGAAGAGGCAAAGGATGAGGAGAAAGCAAAGGCGGAGGCAGCAGGGAAAAGATGGACTAGTAGGAGGAGGAGGAGGAATAGGAAGAGGCGAAGGATGAAGAGAAAGCGAAGGAGGAGGAGGTGGTGGAGGAAAAGGCATATCACTAAGAGGAGGGAATGGTGATGTAGACGAGGTGGTGAAGGCGACAACAGTGTGCTACGGGACAGAGGATGTGGCAGCAATGATGCAACGATGTGACAGCGAAGCGGAGGAGGCGACAAATGAGGGGGGAAAGAGAGATCAAGTGAGAGGAGAAAGATCATGTAAGAAAGAGAGAGAATACCAGAATCAAAGAATAAAAATAATAGCCATTGCTCATTTGTTAAAAACTACAAAGAAAGATTATAGAGACCGAGTGATTAACTTACTACCCGGTTCCAGACTGTTCACCACAGGGTAAGCCTGGTACTGTGAACTGACTGTGTGGTATCGCCCATGTTGGTACCAAGCGACTGAAATCAGCTGTTCTACACTCTGGTTGGCTATTGGATCAGTATATATATATACTCGTACTAACCAGTACAAGTGGCATATGTTACCTTGCTTATGGGCACCCTGAATCACAATAGTCATCTTTATGGAAGTCATCATTATAGATGCTGAAGTCCATCATGGTGTTGTTGATATATATATATATATATATTCATCTCAAATTATTGGTGTTAATAATTTTTTAGTAGTCATAGTGCGACTATTTTGTTAGAAAATTTATGTTCAATCTGAATTAGCCCTTATGAGAATGAGCGAAAACATTGGTCCGATAGTTCTAGAAATAATCTTTGAAATAGACTCTTTGATTTCAATTATGAACCTAGTAAACAATTTTACATATGAATAGTGCATTTTACATTTACTATTTTACCTTCGATTTGCTCATTATCAATAAGATTGTTATTTTATATAATGTGGTAAAGGTTGGGGATTGTTTTAGTTCTAATTTGTAGTTTGTACTGTAGGGCCTTTTGTTTGTTTGCAAATTTGATATGTTTGAAGGAGAGTTTAGTTATGTTAACTTGCAACGATGGATATAGCACTATGAATTTACAAAACATGCCACATGAGTTGGTCTCATTAAAATGGTTAAAAAATTTTCCCTGCAAGGTTAAATATATACAATTGTTTACAAGTAGCTCATTCAGTTTACTCTAGAATTGCAATAATAAGGAGCATAATTAACTGCAACTAACTTCGAGATCCAAGAGTTTCTTCAGGAATTTAAACTGAGATTCAGGATTTAGAATATCCTCAGATTTGTTTGATATATAAAGGATAGTTCTGAACAGATCTTTTTAAGATAAGCAAGTGATTATTTGTTTTGGTGGCAAATGATCAATCTTTCATTTGCTGACACATATGAGAGAGAAGAATTTCTCTAAATTTTTTATTGTTGTGAACTTGCTGATACTCCACTTTATACTTTGTTTCTTGGTACAATTATCATGGAGTCTAAGGAGGCCTTTTAGAGTTGTTTCTATTCTATTCTTAGTTCTGATGCCTACTGATGAGATGCCTATTTACATCAAAAGATGGTATAGCATGGAAAGTTATGCCTTGCATTTTATATCATGCAAAAGAAAATACCATATCAGATTTTTTTTATGCACAAATGTTTTGCAATTAGTATTAGAGTGGTCATGGAGCCAATGTACTTGTATTTTGGTTGTTAAATATTCATTCCTGGGTCAACCTGAGCACATTTTCATTTTGGGAAAGAAATCAAGTTCCTTCTTCCCCTTGGTGAGAACCTTTATGCTGTTTTCAATATCAAGGAAATAATTGATTTCTTATATAACTCACCTTTTTTTAGAGCATTTTTGAAGGAAAGAAAGGCTGTTCTTCTTATGATTGTAAATTTTAACTTTGCAAGACTAGAAGAAAGAATACATTCTGTCATTCTTGTAACAGTTTAATATCTTTTGATAAGTTTGAAACAGGTGTATTACATTTTCCATATGTGCAGATATTATATGACCACAAAAATGAAGTTTGGTTTGTTCAGTTTTCACATAACGGGGATTACTTGGCATCGTCCTCTCGTGATTGCACTGCCATCATATGGGCGGTATGACTTTGCAACTAGTATGTAACAAATACTATAGTGCTTTCCCTTACAATCTTTTATTATCTGTATTTAGTGATAGATTGTTAGGATTCTTGAATTGTTTGTGTTGTATTAGTTTTACTTGGTAAGAAAAAGATTAATTTGTAGAAACTTATGCACAATAGAAACTATGTAGGTTAAAAAAAAAAAGATCAGCTCATTCAAGTTTATGTTACTGGAGTCTAGCTAATCCAATTATATTTCTTGATTTTTTTTTCAACCTTAACAGATATTGTTTAGTTATGTTTCTGTAAAATTATTCAAGGATCATATTGAGCATGACCCCTAACATCAGATGCAGCTGCAGGTACTGTTATGTAATATGCACACATACGCGAGGCTGGTTTCATCTGTGTATTAAAGTGTCTAATCATCCTTTAAGAGGGAAAGTATATTGAGGGGCCACATAAAATATTTGGAACTAAATTTAATAACTATGCTAATATTTAGATTGGAGACCATGTTAACTAAATATAGTAAAATTTAACAAAATTTTTTTCTGATAACTTTATAAAACTGACTTCTTATGGATTTAATATTTTTATTATTTAGATGGAAGGCAGCGGCTTTTCCTTTGGTTTGTCTTGATGAAATAGTCTCTAACTTGTGTGCTATATTTAATTAGTTTGTTCAAGTGCAACGAATCTCATGAAAAATTGTCTTCAATAGTTATTTAGCATTTGAAGGTGCTCTGTAAATTTGATTTTATATGAATGGTTTTTTATCATAGACAAAGGTTTAAAAGGAAATAGCATTGGTGATAACAAAGAACAAATATTTGATTTTTTTTCATTTTTCAACAAATTATAGGTGAACAAAGATGACAGTATATCATTAAGGCATGTTCTGGAGGGCCACATGAAACCTATATCTTTTCTAGCATGGAGCCCAAATGATAGAATGTTACTTACTTGTGGTAATGGAGAAGCCTTAAAGTTATGGGATGTTTGTGATGGCATGTGCAAATTCACATTTACTGGTGGAGCAAATCGTATCATCAGCTCATGTGCATGGTTTCCAGAATCTGAGAAGATAGTTTGTGGCAGCTGGGAGCCTGATAATCGAATCTTCACATGTGATTTAGAGGGAAATGAGCTGGAAGTTTGGGAGGGAGAGAGGATGCCAAAAGTTACTGATCTTGCTGTGACACCTGATGGGCGGTGTTTGATCAGTATATGCTCCAACAAAGAAATTTTAATACGTGATTTCCATAGAGGAAATGAATGGAAAATACACGAAGAACACTCTATAACCTCACTCTCTCTTTCAAGTGATGGACAGTTTTTTATTGTCAATTTAAACAGTGAGGAGATCCATTTATGGAATATTAATGTGAGCTCAAGCTTGCCAGATAAATTTAGAGGGCACAAGCAGGGAAAGTATGTAATTCGGTCATGTTTTGGTGGATCAAATTCTTTATTCATTGCCAGTGGTAGTGAGGATTCACAGGTGATGTTTCTTTTAACATTATTGTTCTTTTAAATTTTAATGCTTGCATCAGTTATTTTTCTCATTAGTGCAACCATATTTTTAATATATATGGATCTTAATATGTTTTGTTATCCTACTGTACCTTTTAGGTTGTTATGCCATTTTAATTTGCATTAGTTTTGTACAGAATACTAATAATGAATCTTGAACTATTGGTTCTTCTTGGTGGTGACCTAGATTTATGTTTATAATTCTTCTTTTAGTTTCTTAATGGCAATGCTAATATTCTCGCTCCCAAGTTTATATAGATTTAATGCAAATTTTGTAGGGAAGAGTTTATGAAGCTTGATAGCTCTCTAAGCAGTGCCTAAAGCATAGAAAGAGACCTTTAAAAGAGTTTCTAAAAATATTAGATATTTTTAATGTGCGAACTTGTAGAACCTAATATACTTGTTTTCTGATTTTTTTAATTCCCCACTGCATGTGCACTTGCTATATTTATTATTCATTCAAGACTAATTTCATATTACAGTTCAACTTTATTACTGCTCTGATCATATTTTTATTATATATCTTGAGATAAGAGTTGATGTTTATGGTTGGATATAAATCTAGAACTGAATCTTGGGAGTTGCATCCTTTCCTTTTGTTTCTTGATAAGATTATTGGCTGTTCCATGTTTTTTTTATCATGTTTTAATTTGCATACTTGGTTGGAAACATTTTCTGCTAGTAAACTTTTTTAAAAGGAACATGTACAGGCAGCATAGTTGATATTTGCTGTTTTCCAATCTTTAGTATGAGTTAATGCTTACCTGACCTGTAAAAATGGTTCTTGCATATGTTAATGTTTCTTGCTGCTGCTGATATTTGCCACATGTTTTTTTTTTCTGTGGCAGTGCAGCATAACAAAGATATGTACTTCTGTACTGTCTACTGTATGCCTCTCAGCCACATGTATGATATTAAGAAGCACACAAACTGCCCTGATTATAGAGATGCCTTGGCATGGGCATGGTACTGTACCACTGTTGAGTGACGTGTAGCACGAGTTACCTAGATCATTGTTCTTGCCATGGTTCCAAATAATACTTGGACCAGTGTATGCTGGGCAGTATTTGATGCTAGCTTGATGGTGAACTGGCACATGAATCAGCCCTTTTCGGATGGTCCTGAACTCCTGATCAACCCTTTTCGAGTGGTTTAGTGAAGGTCAGCTTTTTTTCTATTTAGGATTATCACATCGCCTCTTTCTCAATCTTTGTCACGGAAGGTTTGTCCGTCAATCTCTCTCACATTATCCCTCCTCCTTAGACACCCACAGCCCATTGCCACCAATCAGCCGCTCGGGCCCCCACATTGGTCCACTTGCGTCTGACTTCGATTACAAAACCGGCAGTTTCGATTCCAAGGTTTTGGGAGTCGGATTCGAGTAGCTCTGATTCTACATTTTTATTTAAAAAAAAATTAATTTTTAATTAAAAATAATTTTAAGTAACAAAAGGATCATAATTTTATTTTTAAATTTTGATTAAAGTGCCACTTTGAAAATCGGATTTATTTCTATACACATAATAACATAAAAATAGATAAAAAAATAAAAACATCAATCATTACTAGTGTTGGATTTCCTGATCATTCCTTTCATTGATAGATCGAATAAGTCTTTATTGTCTTTGTGTATGATCACTTGGGTCCGTTGCTCCTCCTTGGTCTAGTAATAAACACATGCTTAGGCTACACATAATAACATAAAAGTAGATAAAAAAAATAAAAACATCAATCATTTCTAGTGTCGAATGTCTTGATTATTCCTTTCGTTGATAGATCAAATAAGTCTTCATTGCCTTCATGGATGATCACTTGGCTTCATTGCTCCTCCTTGGTCCAATAATAAATGCATGCTTAGGCGTTAGCTGATTCAGGGCTCATACTTGAATGAGTATCATCCAGGATACGCCCCTCGTGTTGAAAGCTTTCTCCGCAGCTATCGTTGACATCAGATTTGCTAATATTTGTCTTGCAATGATGGCTAAAATTTGGAAGGTTGTTGAATGGTGTTGAATGGTGTACCCACCATTGAAAAGTGGAAATCCTACCTATAGTGCTATTACCAAACTCAAAATAATTTATTATATTAGTATCAAGTTGGGAATTCGAGCTTGATTATTTACTTGGATTCTTTTATCTTTGCAATAATAATTTCTCCCCTCTACTAATTCTACTACTTTAATTACTAACTTGATCCATAGATTGAGAAGATTGGGAGGTAGCTTGTTGTCTATTATAAGTTGCACTATAATGGTCATATAAGTTTATGATATTTTTTTTTAACTTTTCATCATTTTTTCACCAATATCGAGATCTAAATATAAACGATCAAATAAATTCTTAAATAATCATGCAAACCATCGACTCTACGAGGATCAAAACAAAAGAAACATGGAAAATAGGTAGAATATCTAGAAAATAATGTACCAATTTAGTTTTCATTGTCATAATGGTCATTTTCAATTCAAATTATTTTTGAAAATAATGCTGACAAATTATTGTATTTTTTATCCATAATGCATAAGCTAATTTTAGAGAGAGAAGCTTTGCTATAGTTTTTTTCCTCCTTCATGGCTGTTTGTGGTTCATCATTGATGGCAATGCATCACCCCACTTATGGTGCTCAGAAGCGCGGGCTATCACCACTCTCTCAAGGGCGTTAAGAGTCATTAAGAAATTTGCCTCTGACTTGGCAATACATAGTCCTAACATAGAGGACTCGTCAAGAGGGCAAGCATCTCCTTTTGCATCCTCTTCAGTTGCAATCTTTTGTGCGGAGAGATCTGTGGTGTTACATATGGACAACCATCATCCTGTGGATGTTGCATCGCATCCAACAGTGTCGCCTCCCCCTACAAATCTTGACCTACTTGCGGTTAGAAGTCCGATCGCTTCTTCCCACATCAACATCCCTTCCACGATGTGCTTCTTCCTTATTAGAGCTTTCCTTTAGTGTTGGAGCCTTGTCGACGGCTGACGCGGGAGTCTTGATAAATCTCGACGTTTCAAGCATGATCTCCTCCACAATCTTGTGCGTGATTGCTCCGCTTAAGTCATGCGTGTTTCCTTCCTCGGAGATGGGTGCGTTACCACCCTCAAATTCCATAAGTGATGTGAACCCTTCCCTCGTTGACCAATCCACAGTGTCAAAAGTCTAGCATGGGTCCCCTCCTCTCCTCCAATCAACAAGTTCAAGCGAATGATGATGTGGCATCGAATGCTTCCCCCTTGGATCCTAATATTGTTGCGAAGTGTTCACTCGTTGCACATGGGATGAAGGGTGTTAAGGTGGCCTAGACCTCTTTCAATATTGCTCATCTTACAAAAAGGGCTAGTATGCTCAGGAATAAGCCTTCGAGTTCTTTTTTTGCATCTTTATCTTGCGCTAAAAACTACTCTCTTCTACGAGGAACCGATATTTTCAAATGAAGGCACTCTTAAAATTAAAGCAATCGAGGAGGAAATGTTCAAGGGAGAGGAGTACGGAAAGAACTCTTTGATTGGATACTTTGTTAGTTCACGGTCATCATTTCATGTTGTCAGAAGCCGAGTAAATACTATCTGGAACCTATTGGATCCCTTGATGTCTTCTCTTTGGAAGTGGGTTTCTTTCTATCAATATTTAGCAATAAGGAGGATCTCACAAGAGTCAGAGTTCGGACTAACATTCACAATAAACTCATTCTTCGTCTTTGGGATCATGACACTCGTTTAGAGAAAATTAATTTTTTGAATTATTCCTCTTTGGGTGAAATTCTACAATCTTACCGTTTTCATGTGGACTCTCAAATTTCTCAATTCTATTATTAGTGGCATTGCCAAACACCTATTTATAGATGAACTAATAAGCAATATTACAAGCTTGTAATATGAAAAGGGGGAAGCTTGTGACATGAAAAGGGGTTTGCCAATGCCACTAGCAATGAAACTGAGAAATTTGAGAGTCCACTTGAAAAGGGGGAGGTTGTAGAGTTTTACCCAAAAAGGAATAGCAAATTATCAATTTTCTCCAAACGAGTATCATGGTCCCAGGGATGAAGAATAAGGAGTCTATTATGAATGTACCATGGTTCAGACTTCATAACTTTGGTGAGATCCTCCTGATTGCTAAATCTGAATGTAAAGAAGCCTGCTTCCTAGGAGAAGACATCAAGAGATCTAACTATTTCCCGATAGTATTTACTTGACTTCTTATAACATGAAAGGGTGGACATGAACCAACAAATTAATCGATTAGAGAGTTCTTCAAGTGCTCTTCTCCCTTGAGTATTTCCTCCTCAATCGTTTTAATTTTAAGAGTGCATTCATTTGAGAATATAGGTTCCTAGTGGAAGAGTGTAGTTTTTAGCGCAAGATAAAGATTGCAAACAAAGAACTCCAAGGCTTATTCTCGGGCATACTAGTCATTTTTTCAAGAGGAATGATATTGGAAGAGGTCTTGGCCTCCTAAACACCCCGTATCCCATGTGCAATAGGTGAACAACTTCATAGCAATATTAGGATCCAAGGGGGAAGCATTCGGTGCCACATTAACATTCTCTTGAACTTGGTGATTGAAGGGGGGGAGGGGACCTACGCTGGACTTTTGACACTATAGATTAGTCAGCAGGGGAAAGGATCCATATCACGTGTAGAATTCGGGGGTGGTAACGCACCCGTCTCCAAGGAAATGCATGCAATCTAGGGAGAGCAATCGCTCATGAGATTAAGGAGGAGATCATGCTTGGAATGTTGAGATTCATTGGGATTAATAATCTGTTGATCGTCGGCGAGGCTCCAACACCAAATGAAAGCTCTAGCAAGGAAGAAGAGCATATCGTGGGAGGGATGTCGATGTGGGAAGAAGCAATCAGACTTCTAATAATGACCAGATCAGGATTTATAGGGGGAGGCAACACCATTGGATGCAATGCAGGTTGTCCACACATAACATCGTCGGTCCCTTCGTGGAAGAGATCACGAGTGAAGAGGATGCTCAAGGAGAAGCTTGCCCTCCGAGGAGTCCTCTATGTTAGGACTATGCATCGCTATGTGAGGAGACGAGTTAGGTTTCTCAATGACGACTCTTGACGCCCTCAAGAGAGTGGGTGCAGCCCGGCCTTTTGTAGCACCATAAGCGGGGCAAGGCTTTGTTGGTAGTGATGAACCGCTGACGGCTATGAAGGTGGTGGAAAACCCTAACAGAGCTTCTCTCTCTAAAATCAGCTTGCACAACTATGGATAAAAAATATAATAGTTTGTTGGCATTATTTGAAAGGGCAAATTTATCCTTTTTTTCCTATTTTTATATTTTAAATTATAAAATAACCAAATGCCCCTTGAAATAGTGTTTATTTGGTTATTAGAAGGGGCAAATTAGTCATTTGCCCTTGATGCTTCTAACAGTCGGTGTTGGGCCTTAGCCTGATCCGTTGGGTCGCCAAAACATTCGATCAACGGTCAATTTTGATCGTTGGCCATTTTTTTCTTTCTGTAATTGTTTAGGCTAACTGCTAAGCCGGTTTGGTTTGGGTTACAAGCCAATTCGGTCCAGGTTCAAGTTGAATTGGCACTAGGTCTTTAGGCATGACCATGGTTTGGTTCGAACTAGAATCAAACTAGATTGGATTCGGCTTGGCAGTATGTTGATTCGGAATGTAATCAAAACCGAAGCCCTATTCGATTTCGGTTCGGTCCTAGTTCAAACCGAACCGGGAGCAGGTCTACTAGGCTTGACTAAAGTTCACTTCAAATTGGAATTGAACCGGAACCCAACCTGGTTAGAATCAGAACTGAATTAGCCTAGCAGTTTATTGGTTCGGAACCAAACTAGAATCAGGCTTGGGCGGTTTGGTTTTGGTTCCAACTGCACAGATTTGGAATCAAAACCTTTCCAATTACTAAATAGCAGCTAGTTGGGGGGTATCTTGGGAAGAAACAATCTCAAAATATCTATAAATACCTCCTAAACTTCTCATTCCTTCTCACACCAATTCATTAAGCAATCATAATACTCTCATAAGGTCTCTAAGTGCAATATTCTTTGCGATAGCATTCTCTCCCTCTCCTAAGTTCTCTTTATAATTTTAATGGCAAGTGGAAGCTCAACACACTTGCCTCAACATTCATGCATGAGGATAACTTCTAAAGCTCGGTTGTGCCTACTTAAGAAAGCCAACACTTCCTCGTAGAGCCAAATGAAGTCGATAAATTCTGATGGCTCATGCAAGTGATTTGCAACTACTATTAGATTTTTCAAATTTAAAGGAGGTGAATATGAAACATTTAGAATGATCTTAAGGACTAAGGGAAGGGGAGCAAGCATAAACAAGGTCCCTCTTTGGATTTTTTTTTTTATTACTTCACTTTGGAGCATGAGATACCTACATGATAACTTGATATGGAGCATGATGGAGTTTCTATTAACTGTTAGAAAATGGTGTCATTTCCTCCGCTGTATTAGGAATAAATGGAACTCTTACAACATTTTGGGGAGTCATTTACATACATACAAAAATGAAGGTTAAAGGTTATAGTCTTTTGCTGTGCCCCTTTAGCTGAGATATTGTAACATGGTACATATTACACGTCCCATATATCATATTGGTGTGTTAATTTAACATGCTAGAATAATCCATGTCATGGATTCAGGCCTTGTATCTATTGGATATCCATCTGTATGGTATGTACAAGGTGTGTATTGTGGCAACTAGCAACACCTAAATTCATGATATATATTCTAGACTAAGAAGCACAGACATGTTGATTTGGTGGGCATATCCGTGTTGGACACAGATATGCCACCGACATGGCCAGACACGTGTCTGTTATTTATTTATTTATTTTAATTTTGGACATGCATATTCGTGTCAGGATAACTATCTCCCATTGGTCCACACCCTTCCTCATCTCTCTCGCATCCTTCCTCGCTCACATGATGTGCATGCGAGCCTACGGTATCGAGGTAGCAACTTTATGCTAGGCCCATGTCCCTTCGAGGGTGATGGAGAAAATGACCGCATTGTCATTAGGTCTAGTGGAGTCACATTGTCGAGGTAAGTATTTTTTTTTATTTTATTCGTAATCGGTGCAAGGGGTCAGAGACTTGGATTAGTTCAATGGACGAGGGTCCACGTGGGGCCCATTTGATGGTCAAAGGCGAGTGATGGGTTTAGGCAATGATTAGCATGTTAACATTTCTTCTCCCTTCTTCCTGAATTGCAATTCAAGGAAAGAGCAAGATGTCAAGCGTGGGAGAGAAAGATGTGAAGCGTGATAATTCATCGATTTGCTACATTAGTCTCTAGAAAAGTTGGGAATACTAGCATTTTATGTATACTAGATGTTATTTACACACCAAAAACAACACTCCAAGTGACATAGCAGTACGAAAGCTCACGAGAAATTGTTATTTACATACCAAGAACAACACACCAAGTGACTTAATAGTACAAAACCTCAAGAGAAATTATAGCTGGAATATGTATATATATAACCTAAAAGCTTGGAGCACTGGGAATAGTGGTCTAGAGCTTGCATGGGAGTAGAGGCATGAAATCTTGGGAGTTTGAAGATTTCTTACGGAACCTAGAGATTACGTTAAATTGCGACCCTTAGTCACCGATAGCAGAATGCGAATCCTATAACAGGATTAGAATGCCAGTGGTAATAAGGGATTCTAGGCTTCCAACAGTAGAAATCGTGAACTTGTATGATGATATTTATCTGTTCACATTGTTGAGTCTATAAAATTGAAGTATAAATACTACAAAACTTATGTTAATCGAATATTAGTGTTAATCGAATTATATATATATATATATATATATATATATATATATATTAAAAAATATGTGTCCTAATTTTTTTAAAAATGACGTGTCGCTGTGTCTGTGCTTAGATTCTAGATTGTCACATACATGGGCATATAGATTTGTAAGGAGGATTTTCTGTTTACGTTTAAATAGAATGACCAATCATGCTAATGCAATATAAAGTCCCTTGGACAGTCTCTTTTTCTATTGTTATGGTAGCTGTTCTTTTAGTGGTTCTTAAATGGAAAAAATCAGATCTCTTAACCTAAATGTAAAAAAGATAAAGATCAGAAGAAATTTGCAAATATTAATTAGCAATTAGTTGTAGTAAGGCACAATAATGAGAATAATACGGTTCCTGCCCTTAAAAAAGAGGTATAATTGGTCATCAACAAAAAGAAAAAAAAACCCAACAGATTTCAAGCTTTAATTTGAGGCAACGATTTAATTATTGGAGAAATATGATATACAAAATCAGATTTGCATCACTTCTTTGATGTCAATGTAGTTGTAATTTTGCTCTACATCACACATACTGCATGTTTCGATTCCTTGGGACATGGTCTTTAAGACATCTGGTTCATGTATGTTTTTGCAACACTAAACAGATATTTCTTTCTTTCCTTTTTTTGTGTAGTAGTAACATATCCAAGATTATGCTAGAACTTGAAGCTAAAGAAATCGGACAATGTACACTAAGATCTAAAGCTCTTTCTGTGTTAATGGTACACACCTATTCAGTGCAGTATGCTGTATTTTTTTATTTTCATCTGTGGGGCTTGATTATTAAGATGAAGTGGATACAATATTCTTGTCTGGTTACAAAATTTGATGGACTGAATGTTACCATACTAATTATCAGCTGAAAACAGATTGGTTTGTTGCCATTAAAAAAAGTACAATATTTGGAGATGAAACATGATCATATAAGGATCAATTGCTTCTTGAAAGCACAACTAAAGTTGTCTACTTTTTGGAAATGTTTATTTTTTGGTTTAAATCAATGCAAGAGTTATTTGTACGGTTAGACTGATTAAAAGGCTGGAGTCATGATCGTTTTATGTTTCATCATTGAGATTGAAGGTTACATGAAGGTTTTATGTTTCTTGATTTGTTTTGACATGAGTGCATCTTCTTCAGATCTATATATGGCAGCGACACCGTGAAACGCCGATAAAGATCCTAGCTGGCCATTCGATGACTGTGAACTGCGTGAGCTGGAACCCTGCAAAGCCTCGTATGCTGGCATCAGCAAGTGATGACCGCACAGTTCGAATATGGATGGCTAACGTAAATAACAACACTAAGTTTCATATGTGACTGAGACCTACTACATCCTTTTCTGCTTCCTTTTTCATCTGTAAATAGATGTACATCATAATTGTAATTTGTGTCTTTTGATCTAACATTGTTTTTGCGCAGATTTTCCAATAATTCAAGCCTTTGTCAGAGAAATTGTTGTTTGTATAATAATGAGACCCTAATCTCTCTGAATATTTTTTAGCTTGGTACGGGAGGTTAGGACGATCAAGATCCAATGGGCATTTTGTTAATGGTACTATTAAGATCAAGGTTTTTTATTTCGTATCGTATTGACCTATGGAGTTTTGTTTAATATGGTATGGTATGAGCATATCGAGTGATACATCAAGTTGTATCGCTCGAGATATATATATATATATATATATATATATATATATATATATATAAAGTGGGGTATAAAATATTGACTTCAGGATATTGATAAGGATTTCTAGGACTTAAGATAAAGATGAGGACTTGATTCATACAGCTTGGACACATGCATCATGACCAAGGACAACCGATGACATGGGGCTTCTACCAATAGAAACGTCACCTTGATCACCCCAATCATTAAAAGTCACCTTGGGATCACCCAAATCATAAAGTAACAAGATTATCATTATGACAAGGATTGCCTACGTTAATTACCGATGTAAGGTCCGACACATTTAGTATAATGAATTAAGAGGTCATGTTCGTTTAGTTATATAAATCTTTCGTTTGAAAAATATGATTGTCATACAGCTAGATCAAACACAAATATTATCATTTACCAACAAAATTTATAGGATAATTTATGAAAAAAAATACTAGTAGTTAGTTTTTACTATGTTTCATTTACTATGTCTCATATTTAGTTTTTATCGAACATATTTGGAGATGTTTTTTTTAGACTTTGATCAAAATAATATCAATGAAATCATAAAAAGATGATGATTTATCTTTTGATTATGTTTAATTCAATCGTTTAGAGCTCAACCAATGTTTTGGGATAAATCGAATCATATCAGTTTAATTAAATCTTAACTATTTAATTTAATTTAATTGAGCCTTAGATTACTTCTTTATTCTGCTCCTCCTACCTCTTGGCTTCCTTCACTTCCACCACCTTTTTCCCCCCCTCCTAAGCATTCTCTTACTTCACATCTGCCTTCGCCACCTCCACCTTTACCATGGTCACCTCTTCCCTTCCCCCTGGTTTCCATCTTCTCCTCCCACTCCTCCTATTTTGCCTCTTTTGTCTTTTGCTCCTCCAGTGCACCTTGCCTCCTCCCTCTTTCTCCTCCTTGTAGTTTATCTAGATAAATTATTAGACTCAAGTCATATTTATTCATAAAATATATTTAAAAACATACTAGCTTTTATATAAAATTATCCTAAATTTACCATAAACTAAAAAAACTCAAGTTATCTAAAAAATATATTATTTTTTTAAAATTATCCTAAATTATCAAAAAATTATTGCACTCAAGTTCCACTCGGATTGCACTCGAGTTATACTTATTCACAAAGTATATTTTAAAAAATTATTAATTTTTATTAAAAGTATCCTAAATTCATCATAAAACTAAACACTCAAGTTATCCTAAAAAATATATTAATTTTTAATATAAAATTATCTTAAACTATCCAGAAAAACCATTATACTCAAGTTACATTTATTAACTAAATACACTAAAAAATATATTAATTTTTATATAAAATTATTCTAAATTCATAAAAAAATAATAACAAATCTTATATTTCCTATTTCCTATTTCCTATATTGACCTAATTACATTCGAAATTAAATTAAGTTAAATTTGATCACCTAACCTATTTCAAATGAATTATGTTTTAAGATGAGTTGAGGATAATTAATTTTTAAAATTTTAAGAATTATACTAGAATATTATTCTAACAAAAAAATATTATTTTTTAATTTTATGATGAATTTAGAATTGTTGAATCTTGGATTTTGATGATGAAATCAATTGATAAAGTTATGATCTAATGTGTGTTTGAGTGACGTAGGACTGACTTTGATCATGGAAAGACAATTCGATTAAAGCAAGAAGAATCAAACGTTGGGCTTGAGTGGAACATGCTAGAGATTAGACGTCGGGCTAGAGGAATGGTCGACGTGCCGGAAAGACTTTGTGCTATGAGTGTTGAATCTCGTATTTTGATGATGAAACTACTTGATATATGTTTATGATTTAATCTGCGTTTTGAGTGACGCAGGATGCTTCGATCAGGATGAGACAATTAAAGCAGGAAAATCATGTTGTGACGGACGAACATGTTAGAAGATTGGACGTCGGGTCGGTAGATCGGTCGACATATCGACAGAAGGCTCCGGGCAGTGGACTCGGGCATCGGGCCAAGAAGAGCGGTTATTGTGCCAAGGATATCGGAGTTGCGGAGTCAACTGGCCGATTGGGCAATAGGCCGCAGGAGAGGACGATGCGTCGAAGAATCAGACGAAGCGTCGAGGGACCAATGACATGTCGAACAACTTGGTTAATTGCTTAGGATTAATTGTCTCGATCAAAGTTTTGCTTTAATTGTGCAGGATTAACTATGATAACGTTGAAGACATAAAGCGAAACAAAGTGTCGGAGTCAAGCGCGAAGGATTTGTTGCAAGTTCGAGAGTTCGACGGAAGTCCGAAGGTTCATCGGGAATGCTACTGGAACTAGCCGAGAATGAGTTGGGAGCTTGCCGAAGGATTTTCGGAAGCTCGTCGGAAGCTTCGTTGGAAGTTCGCGGAGCTCGCCGAGAAAGATCAGAGCTTGCCGAAGAAGCTCGTTGGAACTCGCTAAGATCAAATCGTGAAGTCTAGGAGCTTGCCGGGAGTTCGCAGAATGGTTTCCGAGAGTTCATCGGAAGACCGCCGGAAGTTTGCCGAAAGCTCGCCAGAAGAAGTCTTAACTTGCGAACATTGTAATAGCTTAGAAAATGTCTTTAAAGTTATAGTTAGCACGTTAATTAGGGTTAGGATTAGGTGTTAATCCTATAACCCAAATAGGGGCCAATTAGGCCCAAGTTCGGACTGGTTTGGACCAAGTTTGGAGCCAAACCAAGTGAGCTGAAATAGTGAAAGAGGTGGCACCACCAGGGTTGGAGGTGGCACTGCCCAGGAGAGGATCTCTCAGTGAAGCTGGGCGGTGCAACCGCCCCAGCCAGGAGGTGGCACCGCCTGAGCTCAGTCTTCGAGCTAGACTGGGCGGTGCAATCTCCATGACAGAGAGGCGGCACCGCCTGAGCTCGGTCTTCGAGCTCTAGCAGAGAGGTGCAACCGCCTCAGTCAGGAGGTGGCACCACCTGGGGCTCAGTCTCCGAGCCAGACTCAGGCGGTGCAACCGCCCCTGATAGAGAGGTGCAACCGCCTGGGCTCAGTCTTCGAGCTCTGCCAGGCGGTGCAACCGCTCCAATCAGGAGGTGCAACCGCCTGGTCCCGGAATTCCGGGATTTGATCGTTTTGAGCTCCAAATTTGAATTGGGTTGGGGCCTATAAATACCCCACCCATTCAGCACTGAAAAGATACAGACCTACACCGAATTCTTGATCTTTTCTGTGATTCTAAGAGCTCAAATTTGTGTAAAGTCCTAAAGTTCTCTTTCTGTTCTTCAAGTCTTGAGTTGTAAAGAGAGGAGAGAAAGGTCCTGTAAGGGTTGTCTCCTGAGCCCATCAAAAGGAGTGAATCTGTAAAAGGGCAGTTGGCCTTCGCCTATTGAAGGAAGGCCTCTAGTTGACGTCGGTGACCTCGTCGGTGGAGGAAGCCAAAAGTGGAGTAGGTCAAGACTGACCGAACCACTCTAAATCTCTGGTTTACGTTTATTTTGAGCACTTTATCATTACTGCAAACCTCCTACATTGCTACTGCTCTCTGCGCCTTTACGAACAAGTTTCTAAGTGTTGATCTTTCTGAATCTGCATTCAGACGTAAATCAGTGTTTTCATACATTACAGTTTACGTTTACGTTTTGATTCTGCAAAACTGTCTTTTGCGCTTTTACGAACAAGTTTCTAAGTGCTGATCTTTCCGAATCTGTATTCAGACGTAAATCGGTGTTTTCATACATTACAGTTTACGTTTATGTTTTGATTATGCAAAACTGTCTTCTGCGCTTTTAGGAACGAAGTTTCTAAGTTCAGATCCCTTTAAAACTGCGTTTAGACGTAAACTGTGCAAACTGTGTTTAGACGTAAAACTGTGTTTTAGACGTAAACTACTTTTAAACGCACAACTACGTTTAGACGTAAAACTGCGTTTAGACGCAAACTGCGTTTAGACGTAAAACTACGTTTAGACGTAAAACTGTGTTTAGACGTAAAACTACGTTTAGACGCAAACTGCACTGCGCTTAGACGCAATCTGATCTTAGACGCAAACTGCGCTTAGACGCAAACTGCGCTTAGACGCAATCTGCATTTAGACGCAAACTACATTTAGACGCAAACTGTGTAAACTGCGCTTAGACGCAAACTGTGTTTAGACGTAAACTGCACTTAATCATAAGTATTCTTAGAATCGGCTTTTGCATCAAAATAGTTTTATCAAACGAACGCAGCTTTCGTTTTTAATCGCTGAATGATTTCCGCTGCACTAATTCACCCCCCCCCTCTTAGTGCTCTCGATCCTAACAATTGGTATTAGAGCGGGGTATTTCTCATTTCGGATTTACACCCGAGAGAAATGGCTCTTCAAGAGGGCTTTTCGGTCTTTCGTCCACTGTTCTTTAACGGATTGGACTATACTTATTGGAAAACTCGAATGAGAGTTTTCTTGATTTCTCTAAATATGGATTTATGGAATATCGTTGAAAACAGTTTTCAACTTCCCTCTAAACCGACGAACGAATGGTCAGATTTGGAGAAGAAGTATTTCTCTTTAAACGCAAAGGCTATGAATGCCTTATTTTGCGCTTTGGACAAAAATGAGTTCAATCGGATTTCTACGTGCGAAACAGCTTTTGACATTTGGCGAACACTTGAAATCACGCACGAGGGAACTAGTAGTGTCAAAGACTCGAAAGTTAACTTTTTATTGCATGATTTCGAGCTTTTTCGAATGCAACCAAGCGAGACTATAGTCGACATGTACACCCGTTTCACAGATGTCGTCAATAGTTTAAGAGCTCTTGGAAAATGTTTTTCGGACTTTGAACTCGTAAACAAGATTTTGCGTTCTCTTTCTAAGAAGTGGGATTCAAAAGTAACTGCAATACAAGAAGCTAAAAACCTAAACAACTTACCACTTGAAGAACTAATTGGTTCATTGATGACATATGAAATGGTGCACAATGCACATGATGAACATGTTGAACACAATCACCTTCCAAAGAACAGGAAGGATTTGGAACTCTGGACAAATGAATGCCACTTGAGCGATGACTCAAGTGATGAGGACAATGATGAACAAAACAACCTTCCAAAGAACAGGAAGGATTTGAGACATAGAACATTTGAAGACTACTCGAGCATAAGCTCAAGTGATGGTGAACTTAAACTACAAATGAAACGAAAATTAAAAAGCAAAAAGAATCGAACTACTTGCTTTAAACGCAATAAGAAGAACAAAAATTGGGATGAATCGAGCTCCTCCGAAGAAGAGAAAGTCAACAAAAGCAAGGCGGCAAACTACGCCTTAACAGCCTACATTGATGAGGTAATCGAAATCCCCCTAATTTATTTTGAAATTACTTGATGCTTTCATGATGTATTTTTCTCTTTTAGTTTAGAATTAATTTTCTTAAAAATTACATGTTAAAAAAAAAATTATTATGATGATACTAAGTAATTTCGAAAATGATAATATTGCATATTTTATGATAAACAAATAAAATGATCTTGATTGAAAATATGAAATCATGGTTAAGAAGTAATAATGTGTATTACGTTGATTTCCATTGTTATTTCTCGATTTTGATTAAAGATCATGTTTGATTTGAAGAAATGCATAATGATGAAATTAAATATTTTGATTAACAATTTTATGCATGAGATTTTAAGCCGATGATAAGCATGTGTTATTCTCATGAGTATATTTGAAAAACTATGGCAAAAATATGCTCGAATGCATGAATGTGTTAAGATTATTTTTCGGATATTCTTGATTCAATGTTCAAAACACTTAATTGCCATGATGATTTTACACTATAACATGTTGGAAATTATATTTTTTGGATACATAAATTTTTATGATCATGAGCATGTTTTATCTTCATAATTGAACTTGAAAATCTATAGCAAAATCTTATCCGAATGCATGAAAGTACTAATTTCATTTTCGGATTCACTTAACAATTGGTATCCTAACAATCGAATTTTCTTATACACTTATGAAAAATAATTTTCTAAAATGGATTTGATGAAATGATTCCGGCTTATAAATTCCATCTTGAAATATGAATGATAGTGTCTTTGCTTGCAAAGATTTGTTTCACATACATATCTCCTATGATTCATGTGCAGAAAAAGAATTTATAAATCATAATACAATGAGATTTCTTATGCAAAAAAAAAGTGCTTTTGTGATTCTTTGCTAAAGAGAATAATTATTAAAATCATGATCTTGATAATTATAACATGAAGCTCTTTATAAATCAAGATCGTTCATTATGCTCCCTACATTTATCAAAAAGGAGTTCTTCAAATGAAATGCAAATTGTCTTTTGATTTCATGATATTTTGTGAATTTCGAAATTAATTTTAATGACTTGATTATGAGTTTCAAGTTGACGATTTGATTTGAATAAGTTATGTCTAAATCATAATCATGATCTTGAAAAATTGAAATCACAAATAATATCTTTTGGTATTCATAAATTGATACTCACAATATGAAAGTATTGGTATTCATGACTTGATTTTGATTGAAACATTACATGCTTAAATTAATCATTCTTCTATGTTTCAAAAATTCTTTAAATGCTTTATGTGATGACTGAAAATTAATTTGCTTTATGATGAATCACGAATCATGACTTGATCTATGATATTGAAATATTTTACTTTGCCCTATTAAAAGGATTTGTTGAATGGATCATGTCCTTCTTGAACTTTCTTGATATCATGACAAGATTTTGTAATATGGCCTGTATAATAATTAAAAATTTTTGGCCATTGATTTCTCCCTTCTTTTCGACAAAAACAAAGGGGAGAAAGCTTTTGCTAGTTAGAACATGCAAAGAAAACCAAGTGCAATCTTGCACATGAAGCAAGTGTTGAATTGCCATGATTGAACCTAAGAATCTTGCTATGCTTTTGTGCTTATATGTTGTGATGAAAACATAGCTTCATGTTATAAAAATTTGCATATATTTTAAAATAGCTAGAGCTACTTCTTCTTTTGTTGATGATAAAGGGGGAGAAATATATGAATTGATACTATAAGTTCCATATTTGAATTTTCATCATGTTAAGATATCAAGAACTTGCATCGTAATTCTACTTGATGATATCTTGCTATGTGATGAAACGCTACGATTTGTTGCTAAAATGATGCATGCAATACTTAAGCTTTCTACGTAATGTATTGCATATGATATGAACCTTGATTAAAATTGCCTTGATCTAAATTCAAGGTTTATCTCAATTATGGAATTTTGAAATAAAAATGATTACTCACCTTTGTCATGATTTAGAAATTGACAGAAAGGGTTTTCCCTTCTTTTTGACAATGACTAAGGAGGAGATAACTTGCATGCACAATTCAAGAAGAAAGCAAATTTTCACTTCTCAAAAGAGAAGAAATTGCTATCTTGAACATCTTAAGAAACAAAAAGAACAAAGGTGCTATCTTGCTTGTCTCAAGAAGCAAAACATGCTAACTTGCGCATCTAGCAAAGTGGACAAAATTTTCATATTTCAAGAAGCAAGAGTTGCCTTCTTGAACATCTCTAATTTGCTAGCTTGCATGATGTAGAACTTGCTATCTTGAACATCTCTAATTTTCATACCAAGTTCTATCTTGTATACTATAAAACTTGCATATCTAAAACTTGATTGCTTGAATATTCTAAGCATGATTCAACACTTGCTATATTTTCTAGCAAAATTGCATGATGATAAAACTTGATATTATGTTTTTCATGCAATGAGTTGAACCAATATCACAAACACTTGATTGTGATACTTCTCCTTTTTGTTGATGACAAAGGGGGGGAAGTATGTTGATGAAAGTATGTTGATGACATGACATGTGATGCATAAGTTTATGCATATGTTCATGTTGACGTGTTGCAAGTATTCATGATGAATATTGCAATGACTTGAATTCAGTTTGAATTCAAGGTTCTATCAATATGGCATATTGATAGGGGGAGTTTGTTTAAACTCCAGGAGTTAAGTTTAACTCCGTCATCAAGTGGTTGTTATCATCAAAAAGGGGGAGATTGTTGAATCTCGTATTTTGATGATGAAACTACTTGATATATGTTTATGATTTAATCTGCGTTTTGAGTGACGTAGGATGCTTCGATCAGGATGAGACAATTAAAGCAGGAAAATCATGTTGTGCCGGAGGAACATGTCAGAAGATTGGACGTCGGGCCGGTAGATCGGTCGACGTATCGACAGAAGGCTCCGGGCAGTGGACTCGGGCATCGGGCCAAGGAGAGCGGTTATTGTGCCAAGGATATCGGAGTTGCAGAGTCAACTGTCCGATTGGGCAATAGGCGGCAGGAGAGGACGATGCGCCGAAGAATCAGACGAAGCGTCGAGGGACCAATGACATGCCGGACAACTTGGTTAATTGCTTAGGATTAATTGTCTCGATCGAAGTTTTGCTTTAATTGTGCTGGATTAACTATGATAACGTTGAAGACATAAAGCGAAACAAAGTGTCGGAGTCAAGCGCGAAGGATTTGTTGCAAGTTCGAGAGTTCGACGGAAGTCCGAAGGTTCATCGGGAATGCTATTGGAACTAGCCGAGAATGAGTTGGGAGCTTGCCGAAGGATTTTCGGAAGCTCGCCGGAAGCTTCGTTGGAAGTTCGCGGAGCTCGCCGAGAAAGATCAGAGCTTGCCGAAGAAGCTCGTTGGAACTCGCTAAGATCAAATCGTGAAGTCTAGGAGCTTGCCAGGAGTCCGCATAATGGTTTCCGAGAGTTCATCGGAAGACCGCCGGAAGTTTGCCGAAAGCTCGCCAGAAGAAGTCTTAACTTGCGGACATTGCAATAGCTTAGAAAATCTCTTTAAAATCATAGTTAGCACGTTAATTAGGGTTAGGATTAGGTGTTAATCCTATAACCCAAGTAGGGGCCAATTAGGCCCAAGTTCGGACTGGTTTGGACCAAGTTTGGAGCCAAAACAAGTGAGCTGAAATAGTGAAAGAGGTGGCACCACCAGGGTTGGAGGTGGCACTGCCCAGGAGAGGATCTCCCAGCGAAGCTGGGCAGTGCAACCGCCCCAGCCAGGAGGTGGCACCGCCTGAGCTCAGTCTTCGAGCTAGACTGGGCGGTGCAACCTCCATGACAGAGAGGTGGCACCGCCTGAGCTCGGTCTTCGAGCTCTGGCAGAGAGGTGCAACCGCCTCAGTCAGGAGGTGGCACCACCTGGGGCTCAGTCTCCGAGCCAGACTCTGGCGGTGCAACCGCCCCTGATAGAGAGGTGCAACCGCTTGGGCTCAGTCTTCGAGCTCAGCCAGGCGGTGCAACCGCTCCAGTCAGGAGGTGCAACCGCCTGGTCCCGGAATTCCGGGATTTGATCGTTTTGAGCTCCGAATTTGAATTGGGTTGGGGCCTATAAATACCCCACCCATTCAGCACTGAAAAGATACAGACCTACACCGAATTCTTGATCTTTTCTGTGATTCTAAGAGCTCAAATTTGTGTAAAGTCCTAAAGTTCTCCTCTTTCTGTTCTTCAAGTCTTAAGTTGTAAAGAGAGGAGAGAAAGGTCCTGTAAGGGTTGTCTCCTGAGCCCATCAAAAGGAGTGAATCTGTAAAAGGGCAGTTGGCCATCGCCTATTGAAGGAAGGCCTCTAGTTGACGTCGGTGACCTCGTCGGTGGAGGAAGCCAAAAGTGGAGTAGGTCAAGACTGACCGAACCACTCTAAATCTCTGGTTTGCGTCTATTTTGAGCACTTTATCATTACTGCAAACCTCCTACATAGCTACTGCTCTCTGCGCCTTTACGAACAAGTTTCTAAGTGCTGATCTTTCTGAATCTGCATTCAGACGTAAATCAGTGTTTTCATACATTACAGTTTACGTTTACGTTTTGATTCTGCAAAACTGTCTTCTGCGCTTTTACGAACAAGTTTCTAAGTGCTGATCTTTCCGAATCTGTATTCAGACGTAAATCGGTGTTTTCATACATTACAGTTTACATTTACGTTTTGATTATTTAAAACTGTCTTCTGCGCTTTTACGAACGAAGTTTCTAAGTTCAGATCCCTTTAAAACTGCGTTTAGACGTAAATTGTGCAAACTGTGTTTAGACGTAAAACTATGTTTTAGACATAAACTACTTTTAAACGCACAACTACGTTTAGACGTAAAACTGCGTTTAGACGCAAACTGCGTTTAGACGTAAAACTACGTTTAGACGTAAAACTGTGTTTAGACGTAAAACTATGTTTAGACGCAAACTGCACTGCGCTTAGACGCAATATGATCTTAGACGCAAACTGCGCTTAGACGCAAACTGCGCTTAGACACAATCTGCATTTAGACGCAAACTACATTTAGACGCAAACTGTGTAAACTGCGCTTAGACGCAAACTGTGTTTAGACGTAAACTACACTTAATCATAAGTATTCTTAGAATCGGCTTTTGCATCAAAATAGTTTTATCAAACGAACGCAGCTTTCGTTTTTAATCGCTGAAAGATTTCCGCTGCACTAATTCACCCCCCCCTCTTAGTGCTCTCGATCATAACAATTGGTATCAGAGCGGGGTATTTCTCATTTCGGATTTACACCCGAGAGAAATGACTCTTCAAGAGGGCTTTTCGGTCTTTCGTCCACCGTTCTTTAACGGATTGGACTATACTTATTGGAAAACTCGAATGAGAGTTTTCTTGATTTCTCTAAATATGGATTTATGGAATATCGTTGAAAACAATTTTCAACTTCCCTCTAAACCGACGAACGAATGGTCAGATTTGGAGAAGAAGTATTTCTCTTTAAACGCAAAGGCTATGAATGCCTTATTTTGCGCTTTGGATAAAAATGAGTTCAATCGGATTTCTACGTGCGAAACAGCATTTGACATTTGGCGAACACTTAAAATCATGCACGAGGGAACTAGTAGTGTCAAAGACTCGAAAGTTAACTTTTTATTGCATGATTTCGAGCTTTTTCGAATGCAACCAAGCGAGACTATAGGCGACATGTACACCCGTTTCACGGATGTCGTCAAAAGTTTAAGAGCTCTTGGAAAATGTTTTTCGGACTTTGAACTCGTAAACAAGATTTTGCGTTCTCTTTCTAAGAAGTGGGATTCAAAAGTAACTGCAATACAAGAAGCTAAAAACCTAAACAACTTACCACTTGAAGAACTAATTGGTTCATTGATGACATATGAAATGGTGCACAATGCACATGATGAACATGTTGAACACAATCACCTTCCAAAGAACAGGAAGGATTTGGAACTCTGGACAAATGAATGCCACTTGAGCGATGACTCAAGTGATGAGGACAATGATGAACAAAACAACCTTCCAAAGAACAGGAAGGATTTGGGACATAAAACATTTGAAGACTACTCGAGCATAAGCTCAAGTGATGGTGAACTTAAACTACAAATGAAACGAAAATTAAAAAGCAAAAAGAATCGAACTACTTGCTTTAAACGCAAGAAGAAGAATAAAAATTGGGATGAATCGAGCTCCTCCGAAGAAGAGAAAGTCAACAAAAGCAAGGCGGCAAACTACGCCTTAACAGCCTACATTGATGAGGTAATCGAAATCCCCCTAATTTATTTTGAAATTACTTGATGCTTTCATGATGTATTTTTCTCTTTTAGTTTAGAATTAATTTTCTTAAAAATTACATGTTAAAAAAAAATTTATTATGATGATACTAAGTAATTTCGAAAATGATAATATTGCATTTTTATGATAAACAAATAAAATGATCTTGATTGAAAATATGAAATCATGGTTAAGAAGTAATAATGTGTATTACGTTGATTTCCATTATTATTTCTCGATTTTGATTAAAGATCATGTTTGATTTGAAGAAATGCATAATGATGAAATTAAATATTTTGATTAACAATTTTATGCATGAGATTTTAAGCCGATGATAAGCATGTGTTATTCTCATGAGTATATTTGAAAAACTATGACAAAAATATGCTCGAATGCATGAACGTGTTAAGATTATTTTTCGGACATTCTTGATTCAATGTTCAAACCACTTAATTGCCATGATGATTTTACTCTATAACATGTTGGAAATTATATTTTTTGGATACATAAATTTTTATGATCATGAGCATGTTTTATCTTCATAATTGAACTTGAAAATCTATAGCAAAATCTTATCCGAATGCATGAAAGTACTAATTTCATTTTCGGATTCACTTAACAATTGGTATCCTAACAATCGAATTTTCTCATACACTTATGAAAAATAATTTTCTAAAATGGATTTGATGAAATGATTCCGGCTTATAAATTCCATCTTGAAATATGAATGATAGTGTCTTTGCTTGCAAAGATTTGTATCACATACATATCTCCTATGATTCATATGCAGAAAAAAAATTTATAAATCATAATACAATGAGATTTCTTATGCAAAAAAAAAGTGCTTTTGTGATTCTTTGCTAAAGAGAATAATTATTAAAATCATGATCTTGATAATTATAACATGAAGCTCTTTATAAATCAAGATCGTTCATTATGCTCCCTACATTTATCAAAAAGGAGTTCTTCAAATGAAATGCAACTTGTCTTTTGATTTCATGATATTTTGTGAATTTCGAAATTAATTTTAATGACTTGATTATGAGTTTCAAGTTGACGATTTGATTTGAATAAGTTATGTCTAAATCATAATCATGATCTTGAAAAATTGAAATCACAAATAATATCTTTTGGTATTCATAAATTGATACTCACAATATGAAAGTATTGGTATTCATGACTTGATTTTGATTGAAACATTACATGCTTAAATGAATCATTCTTCTATGTTTCAAAAATTCTTTAAATGCCTTATGTGATGACTGAAAATTAATTTGCTTTATGATGAATCACGAATCATGACTTGATCTATGATATTGAAATATTTTACTTTGCCCTATTAAAAGGATTTGTTGAATGGATCATGTCCTTCTTGAACTTTCTTGATATCATGACAAGATTTTGTAATATGGCCTGTATAATAATTAAAAATTTTTGGCCATTGATTTCTCCCTTCTTTTCGACAAAAACAAAGGGGAGAAAGCTTTTGCTAGTTAGAACATGCAAAGAAAACCAAGTGCAATCTTGCACATGAAGCAAGTGTTGAATTGCCATGATTGAACCTAAGAATCTTGCTATGCTTTTGTGCTTATATGTTGTGATGACAATATAGCTTCATGTTATAAAAACTTGCATATATTTTAAAATAGCTAGAGCTACTTCTCCTTTTGTTGATGATAAAGGGGGAGAAATATATGAATTGATACTATAAGTGCCATATTTGAATTTTCATCATGTTAAGATATCAAGAACTTGCATCGTAATTCTACTTGATGATATCTTGCCATGTGATAAAATGCTACGATTTGTTGCTAAAATGATGCATGCAATACTTATGCTTTCTACGTAATGTATTGCATATGATATGAACCTTGATTAAAATTGCCTTGATCTAAATTCAAGGTTTATCTCAATTATGGAATTTTGAAATAAAAATGATTACTCACCTTTGTCATGATTTAGAAATTGACAGAAAGGGTTTTCCCTTCTTTTTGACAATGACTAAGGAGGAGATAACTTGCATGCACAATTCAAGAAGAAAGCAAATTTTCACTTCTCAAAAGAGAAGAAATTGCTATCTTGAACATCTTAAGAAACAAAAAGAACAAAGGTGCTATCTTGCCTATCTCAAGAAGCAAAACATGCTAACTTGCGTATCTAGCAAAGTGGACAAAATTTTCATATTTCAAGAAGCAAGAGTTGCCTTCTTGAACATCTCTAATTTGCTAGCTTGCATGATGTAGAACTTGCTATCTTGAACATCTCTAATTTTCATACCAAGTGCTATCTTGTATACTATAAAACTTGCATATCTAAAACTTGATTGCTTGAATATTCTAAGCATGATTCAACACTTGCTATATTTTCTAGCAAAATTGCATGATGATAAAACTTGATATTATGTTTTTCATGCAATGAGTTGAACCAATATCACAAACACTTGATTGTGATACTTCTCCTTTTTGTTGATGACAAAGGGGGAGAAGTATGTTGATGAAAGTATGTTGATGACATGACATGTGATGCATAAGTTTATGCATATGTTCATGTTGACGTGTTGCAAGTATTCATGATGAATATTGCAATGACTTGAATTCAGTTTGAATTCAAGGTTCTATCAATATGGCATATTGATAGGGGGAGTTTGTTTAAACTCCAGGAGTTAAGTTTAAATCCGTCATCAAGTGGTTGTCATCATAAAAAAGGGGGAGATTGTTGAATCTCGTATTTTGATGATGAAACTACTTGATATATGTTTATGATTTAATCTGCGTTTTGAGTGACGCAGGATGCTTCGATCAGGATGAGACAATTAAAGCAGGAAAATCATGTTGTGCCGGAGGAACATGTCAGAAGATTGGACGTCGGGCCGGTAGATCGGTCGACGTATCGACAGAAGGCTCCGGGCAGTGGACTCGGGCATCGGGCCAAGGAGAGCTGTTATTGTGCCAAGGATATCGGAGTTGCGGAGTCAACTGGCCGATTGGGCAATAGGCCGCAGGAGAGGACGATGCGCCGAAGAATCAGACGAAGCGTCGAGGGACCAATGACATGCCGGACAACTTGGTTAATTGCTTAGGATTAATTGTCTCGATCGAAGTTTTGCTTTAATTGTGCAGGATTAACTATGATAACGTTGAAGACATAAAGCGAAACAAAGTGTCGGAGTCAAGCGCGAAGGATTTGTTGCAAGTTCGAGAGTTCGACGGAAGTCCGAAGGTTCATCGGGAATGCTACTGGAACTAGCCGAGAATGAGTTGGGAGCTTGCCGAAGGATTTTCGGAAGCTCGCTGGAAGCTTCGTTGGAAGTTCGTGGAGCTCGCCGAGAAAGATCAGAGCTTGCCGAAGAAGCTCGTTGGAACTCGCTAAGATCAAATCGTGAAGTCTAGGAGCTTGCCGGGAGTTCGCAGAATGGTTTCCGAGAGTTCATCGGAAGACCGCCGGAAGTTTGCCGAAAGCTCGCCAGAAGAAGTCTTAACTTGCGGACATTGTAATAGCTTAGAAAATGTCTTTAAAGTCATAGTTAGCACGTTAATTAGGGTTAGGATTAGGTGTTAATCCTATAACCCAAGTAGGGGCCAATTAGGCCCAAGTTCGGACTGGTTTGGACCAAGTTTGGAGCCAAACCAAGTGAGCTGAAATAGTGAAAGAGGTGGCACCACCAGGGTTGGAGGTGGCACTGCCCAGGAGAGGATCTCTCAGCGAAGCTGGGCGGTGCAACCGCCCCTGCCAGGAGGTGGCACCGCTTGAGCTCAGTCTTCGAGCTAGACTGGGCGGTGCAACCTCCATGACAGAGAGGTGGCACCGCCTGAGCTCGGTCTTCGAGCTCTGGTAGAGAGGTGCAACCGCCTCAGTCAGGAGGTGGCACCACCTGGGGCTTAGTCTCCGAGTCAGACACAGGCGGTGCAACCGCCCCTGATAGAGAGGTGCAACCGCCTGGGCTCAGTCTTCGAGCTCTGCCAGGCGGTGCAACCGCTCCGGTCAGGAGGTGCAACCGCCTGGTCCCGGAATTCCGGGATTTGATCGTTTTGAGCTCCAAATTTGAATTGGGTTGGGGCCTATAAATACCCCACCCATTCAGCACTGAAAAGATACAGACCTACACTGAATTCTTGATCTTTTCTGTGATTCTAAGAGCTCAAATTTGTGTAAAGTCCTAAAGTTCTCCTCTTTCTGTTCTTCAAGTCTTGAGTTGTAAAGAGAGGAGAGAAAGGTCGTGTATGGGTTGTCTCCTGAGCCCATCAAAAAGAGTGAATCTGTAAAAGGGCAGTTGGCCTTCGCCTATTGAAGGAAGGCCTCTAGTTGACGTCGGTGACCTCGTCGGTGGAGGAAGCCAAAAGTGGAGTAGGTCAAGACTGACCGAACCACTCTAAATCTCTGGTTTGCGTTTATTTTGAGCACTTTATCATTACTGCAAACCTCCTACATAGCTACTACTCTCTGTGCCTTTACGAACAAGTTTCTAAGTGCTGATCTTTCCGAATCTGCATTCAGACGTAAATCAGTGTTTTCATACATTACAGTTTACGTTTACGTTTTGATTCTGCAAAACTGTCTTCTGCGCTTTTACGAACGAAGTTTCTAAGTTCAGATCCCTTTAAAACTGCGTTTAGACGTAAACTGTGCAAACTGTGTTTAGACGTAAAACTTTGTTTTAGATGTAAACTACTTTTAAACGCAAAACTACGTTTAGACGTAAAACTGCATTTAGACGCAAACTGCGTTTAGACGTAAAACTACGTTTAGACGTAAAACTGTGTTTAGACGTAAAACTGCGTTTAGACGCAAACTGCACTGCGCTTAGACGCAATCTGATCTTATACGCAAACTGTGCTTAGACGCAAACTGCGCTTAGACGCAATCTGTATTTAGACGCAAACTACATTTAGACGCAAACTGTGTAAACTACGCTTAGACGCAAACTGTGTTTAGACGTAAACTGCACTTAATCATAAGTATTCTTAGAATCAGCTTTTGCATCAAAATAGTTTTATCAAACGAACGCAGCTTTCGTTTTTAATCGCTGAAAGATTTTCGCTGCACTAATTCACCCCCCCCTCTTAGTGCTCTCGATCCTAACAATGAGTTCGGGCATCGGGCCGAAGGATTGGACATTGTGCCAAGGTGATCGAAAGTTGTAGGAGGTCAACATACCAATTGGGCAATACACCGAAGGAGACGATGATACGCCGAAGGATCAGACAAAGCATGGGATGAACCAATGACATATCGGACAACATAAGATTCATACTTGTAATTGTAGGGAAATCTAGCGGTGACATCACATACGCAGTGGAAGAACAGAAAATAAAAATCCTAAATTTCCTAAAAAGTTGTTCATCATCGTGCGAAGATTGGTGAGCAAAATCCATGAAATTAAAAACCATATGTGAGATAGTTGTGTTACATAGGAAGATCATATATCTCTAAATCTATACAGATCTATAGGAGCCGATGAAATAGATCAAGTGCCCTCATCTTTAGTGGTGATCCACACGGTAGGGCTGCAACGATGCTGCTCAAATCGTTACCCAAATCTCTACACCTGCAATCTAAGGAGGAGAAGAGGAGAGAAGAATAGGAGGTGACAACCAAGAAACCTCTAGCCTATAAGTGTTTGGTTCCCTCCTATTTATAGAGGTCCGTTATCTACTTAACCCTTAATGGATTCTACACTATTGGGTATTAGATCTTCATCCAAATACCTAGCCTCTTAGATTAGTGGATCTCTATCTAATAATCTCTTCTTGGATCTCATCTATAGGATCCAATAATTTAGGGGCTTATTGGATATCCAATAAGATAGGGGCTCCGACGGATATCTCATATTTGAACCTCTACTCATCACAATTTCTACCATATATGTATAACCCTCTAGGCACAACATCAAGCTGGTCGTGAGTCATACTTGTTAGAACTCCTTCTGAGTTAGTGAATTATTATATCCATAATAATTTACTTGACTCATCAACTACGGACGTACTAGGTCACTACACCGTAGTCCCTAGACGATATAAGAGAATCTAATCCATTGGACTTGTCTATTCTCAATTACTATGTATCTAGACTCCCTCATCCATCTAATATCCTAGAGATTGTATACTGGACATGGTGCTATCAGACCCATATGGTTTCTACTTGAGTCTCACTCTAATTGGATTCTCCCGGAAAACTCTCTCTCTCAATCTGAATGACCCTAACCAATGATTTGTCTGGGCAAGAACACATGGGTTATTCCTCTCGTGACATCGAGAGTGGATGATCCTCTATCGACACTCAATAGCTCTCGTAAGGTTGATTGTTACTCTCAATGATTGGCTGTGCTAGATCTGAAACTTCCAGGCCTATAAGTCTGGTATCAAAGAGTGGAGTACTCATACAAGACATCCTTGGTATATTAAGTCTAAGGACTAGATACACCATTGGGATATAGAATCACTATTTGACAACAAGGGATTATCAACCATCTAGCATTCCGTGAGCGGATCAATCAGTGAACTCATTCTCCAATATGCACCTACACTATGTCCTTATTGTCCCCACATGAGTAGTTATGAGACTAACTACCTCCATTATATGGACGGGTATACAGCACACCAGTCTGTCCGATTATCTCGATATCCCTCTCGAGTAACCTATTATTAGAACTATTAAGGGTCTATGTTTAAAGGTAAATCGATCTCATTATCATGATTTCATCACGATTCGATTCTCATTGCACAGATCAATGGATATCACAATATATATATATATATATATATATATATGCAATAAGCAATATAAAGTGATAAAATATAAAATAATATAATAAATAAAAAGAGTGCATGTCATATCACATATAGCATCACTCATGTGATTGCTTACATGACACTTATGACTAGCAATCACCCACTAGACCTAAAGCCAATCACCTATCTGTCTGATCCCCATCAGACCCCTGTGATGCTCAAAGACAATCTGAGACAGTGGTTTTGTCAGTGGATCTGTGATGTTATCTTCGGATGGAACTCTTTCCACTACTACATCTCCCCGGGTCACGATCTATCTAATCAGGTGGAACATCCTCAGAACGTGTTTAGACTTTTGATGAGACCTGGGTTCCTTCGCTTGAGCAATTGCCCCATTGTTGTCATAATATAATGGAATCGACTTCTCGCTGCCCAGCACGACTCCTAGATCTATGGTGAACTTCTTCATCCAGACTCCCTCTATTACTGCATCTACTGTAGCAACGTACTTCGCCTTTGTGGTCGAGTCAGTAGTAGTATTTTGCTTGGAACTATTCCAGTATACTGGTTCTCCATTTAGGGTGAACACATACATCAAATTAGACTTGTACCATCGACATCATATTAAAAACTCGAGTTCGAGTAGCCATCAATCCTGAGGCTACTACCTCCATATACCAATAAAATATCATTAGTCCTTTGCCAATACTTAAAGATATACTTTACTGCTTTCTAGTGCTCCAAGCCTGGATCCGTCTAATACCTACTCGTGATATTTAGAGCATGCACTATATCAGGCTTGGTATATAGCATGATAGACATTATAGACCCTATCACTAAGGCATAGGTTGTTCTATCCATGTTCGCCCTTTCTTTAGGAGTCTTTGGGGACATATTGCTAGAAAGCGATATCTCATGTCTCATCATTATGAGACATCTCTTAGAATTTTTCATACCAAACATTTTGATAATGGTATCTATATACCTGGACTAGGACATGTCAAGCATCCTCTTAGATATATCTCTATAGATCTGAATCATCAAGATATATGATGCTTTCCCTAAGCCCTTCATAGAGAACTGTCTAGATAACCAAGGCTTTACTGTTGATAGCATTCCTACATCATTCTCAATTATCAGGATGTCATCCACATATACCACTAAGAAGGTAATAGCGCTCCCACTTACCCTCTTGTACACACAGGGCTCATATTCATTTTTAACAAAGTCATAAGATTTGATTGCCTCATCAAATCTTATGTTCTAACTTCGGGAAGCTTGCTTTATTCCATAAATAGACATAAGCAACCTATACACCTTATTTGGATTATCCTTGAGTACGAATCCCTTAGGCTATATTATATACACCTCTTCCTCGAGGTTACCGTTAAGGAACATGGTTTTTATGTCCATTCGTCAGATCTCATAATCATAGTGTGCTACAATAGCCAACATAATTCGGATGGATTTCAGCATGACTATGAGTGAGAAGGTTTCGTCATAGTCAATGCCTTAACTTTGATGATACCCCTTAGCCACTAGTCTTGCTTTATAGGTCTCTACCTTTCCATATATTTCGATCTTCTTCTTGAGGATCCACTTGCAACCAATGGGTACAATACCCTCGGGTGCATCAATTAGGTTCCAAACCTTATTGGAGTACATGGAATCCATCTTAGAATTCATGGCTTCTTGCCACTTCCCAGAGTCTATACTCATAATTCTTGAATCTTGGATTTTCATGATGAAACCAATTGATAGTATTTATGATTTGATCTGCGTTTTAAGTGACAGCAGGATACTTTGATTAGGGAGAGATAATTAAAACATGAAGAATTATGTTCGGCCAGAGGAAAATATGTCAGAAGATTGGACGTCGGGGTTGAGGATCAGTCAATGTATTGACAGAAGGCTTCGGGCCAAGAAGAGCAGATATTGTGCTAAGGACATCAGAGTTACAGAGGTTAATTGGCCGATTGGGCAATAGGCCGCAAGAGAGGACGATGCGCTGAAGAATCGGACGAAGCGTCGATGGACTAATGACATATCGGACTACATGATTCTTATTTAGTAATAATTGTCTAGATCAAAGTGTGTTTTTATATATGCAAGATTAACTATGATAGCAAGGCATAAAGCAAAATGAAGTCCTAGAGTCAAGAACATGATTTCGTTGGGAGTTCGAGAGTTCGTCGGAAGTCCAGACGTTCGTCGGAAGTTCTACCGGAACCAACCGAGAAGTCTAGGAGTTTGCCAAAGAAGCTCATCAAAACTCACCAAGAAGATCGTCGTAAAGTCCAAGAGCTTGCCGGGAGTTTACCGGAACATTGCCGAGAGATCATTGGAAGTTCGCCGGAAGATCGCCGGCAGCTCGCCGGAAGAAACATGACTTATCTTGCTTAGATTATGTCTTAGGAATCATTGTTAGTATATAATTGGAGTTGGGATTGAGAGATAATCCCATGAACTCTATTAGGGGCCAACTAGGCCTGAAGTTGGGCTGGTTTAGGCCAGATTCAAGGCCCAACTAAGGTATTGAAACCTTGGCCGACAATGGCATTGCTTGGGGAATAGCACCCTAGGAAATCTGGGTGGTGGTACCACGAGTAGTAATGTTGCCAGTAGTGGTACCACCCTTGTCTGGCGATGGTACCACTTAATGGTAGATCCTACAATGGTAGTACTACCCAAGAATGACGGTGGTACCGCCAGTACCCAGGAAACCTAGGATGAGACCGTTTTAGGCTCTATGTTTGAATCAACTTAGAAGCCTATATATGCCTCTCTTATCTCTGGTTAAAAAACACACAACTGAGAGTAAAAAAGAAAGAAAACTCTATTGCAATTGTGTGTGAAACTCCTCTCAAAGTTCTAAATGTTAGAATAGTTTGAGAGAGGAGTAAGTGGAGGTATAAAGGTTATCTCCTAAACTCGGTAAAAGGAGAATCGAGTTGTAAAAGGTGGTTAGTCTTCGCCTATTGAAGGAAGACCAATAGTGGATGTAGGTGGCCTTGGTGGAAGAGGAATCAATGGAGTGGATATAGGTCACGAAGACCGAACCACCATAAAAATCCGGTTTACCTTTACTTTGAGCAATTTACTTTTATAAGCAAACTGCCTCTGCATCTTACTGTGCTTTTACTATGCCTACACTCGCATATGCTTTCAAGTTTTCGAAATCGATTTTATAGTATGAAACAAAATTTTTAGAACTGACATTTTTACCGCTGCACTAATTCACCTCCCCTCTTAGTGCCGACTCGTTCCTAACAATTGGTATCAGAGTCTCATAATTTCTTATTTGGTTTAACACCCAAGAGAAATGGCTCTTTTCGGCTTTCAAGAGGGTCACTCTCTCATTCATCCTCTCTTTTTCAATGGGATGAACTACACATATTAAAAAACTCGAATGAGAGTTTTCTTGCTTTCTTTGGATTTAAACTTATGAAATATTATCGAAAATCAATTTAAAAAGTCTTCTACTCCAATGAAAGAATGGAATGATTTGGAGAAGAAAACTTTTTCCTTAAATGCTAGAGCTATGAATGCTCTATTTTACGTTTTAGATAAAACTGAGTTTAATCGTGTTTCTATGTGCGAAATGGCTTTCGATACATGACAAACTCTCGAAATCACACATGATGGCACTAACAAAGTTAAAGATTCAAAAATTAACTTTTTAATGCATAATTTTAAACTTTTTCAAATAAAGCCAAGTGAAACCATTTTTGACATGTACACCCATTTTACAGATGTCGTCAATGGTTTAAAAGCACTTGGTAGAAGTTTTTCTGATTTTGAACTTGTAAACAAGATTTTATGTTCTCTTAATAAGAGTTGGGATTCAAAAGAAATGGCTATTCAAGAATCAAAAACCTTGAACCATTTTCCAATTGAAGAACTTATAGAGTCTTTGATGACCTATGAAATGACGTGCAATACACATGAAGAACTTGAGAACCACCTTCCAAAGAATAGGAAGGATTTCGGACTTAGAACAATTGAAGACCACTCGAGCACAAGCTCAAGTGATGATGAACTTGAACTTCTTATGAAATTTTAAAACAAGAATCAAAAATTAAAAATGAACTTAAAAAGAAGAAGAAGGCGACTTTGGACGAATCAAGCTCATCCGAAGACGAGGAGAGAAACAAAGGCGATGTGGCAAACTACGCATTAACGACATTCGACAATGAGGTAAACAAATCAAATGAAACTCCTTTAATTTATTTCGAAATTACATAATGCTTTTGATGAGTTGTTCTTAAATTAGTTTAGAAGAACTATATATATATTTTTTGAATTGCATGTTTAATGAAAATGCAAAAATAAAATTGGATCATGCTTACCTTTCTAGTGATTTTAAAAATAATCATGAAAATTACATGTTTTATGATAAACAAACATAATGATTTTGATTAAAAATGCCATATGAAATCATGCTTGATGTTTTAATAATATAATAAAATGTTAGATATAAATCTAATGCTTATACACCTAACAAGATGAATCATATTGTTTCTCGATTTTGATTGAAGATGCTCTATGATTAATGAAATCATGTTTAATTTGAAGTAATGATTTGATATCATGCTTAATAAGTTTATGTTTCGAATTTATGCACGATGAATCTTGAGATTTATGGATTATCAATTTTTACGATAATGAACGTGGCCTTTTTAGTTTAAAACCAAGATGTATGGTTTTCATACGAAAAAAACTTAGGCATGCTTGTATGAAATCAAATCACTTAGATTAAAACAAAAAGGGAGAATGTGTTAGAACCCTTGCAGATTCTAAACTTGGGGTTGATCTCTTTAGGGGATCGGCCTCTTTCGAACTCTATAGGGGTTCCTCCCTCCAAGTTGCTGCTCAAAGGCTGCAGAAAAGATTCATCTATTGCTTATGAAAAGAGAAGGAATACATGGCTATTTATAGGGCTTCTAAACCCTAACTCCTAATAGGACTCCTACTTAAGACTCTTACTTCTAACCAACTCTTAATAGGACTCCTACTCAAGACTCCTATTCCATTACAACTCCTAATTCTTCTCTAAGAAAAAACCTCCTACATGAATGCCCCTCTTAATTAGGACTCTCCTAGCTAGAGTCCTAACAGAATGTCCCTCTCAATTAGGACTCTCAAAGCTAGAGTCCTAACAGACCCGCCCTCTTCAAATCAGCCTTGTTCTCGAGGCTGATGATTCGTGAATTTTGAGAATTTGATCTTCAAGTCGTCATAGTTCTCCCAAGTGGCATCTTCTATTGGTACGTTCGCCCACTATATTAGCACTTCATTAGTGGGTCATCGTCGTCGAGTCACGATCCGTCGATCAATAATGGCACTTGGCTGGGTCTGGAGTTCTCTTTGTGTAGTCATATTTGGTGGGTGACTTTGGGCTGTCTCCAAGCACCTATTTAAAACTTTAGTCTGGCTGTTGGTTTGTGGGTGATATGTCGTACTCCTTTTCAATTTAGTACCCTGCATATGGAATAACTTTGTCCAAAATCTGCTCTTGAATATGCAAGTAGAATTTATCACAAGCACAATGCGTCCCTTATAGCATAATTCTTTTGAGTCCCGATTGTAATGAGCCACGGAGCTTGGTGCTTCATCTAATTTTTTTTTTTCTTACTGGTCTTCGAATCTTCCTGCCATTCCATCTTAATATCCTCAAGGAAGTTGCTGGTCGGAAGTGAAACGAACGAAACTTCAACTTGCTCGGGTAGCTGCGAAAGCGCATCTGCAAGAACATTCTCTTTCCCCTTTTTGTAAGTTATTTCATAATCAAATCGAAGAAGTTTTATTACCCATTTTTGCTGCTCAAGGGATGATATCTTTTGCTCCAAAAATTACTTGAGGCTTTTATGGTCGGTTTTAATTTGAAATCGTCGACCAATCAAGTAGGGTCTCCACCTCGTTGCTGCACGCATAATGGCGAGCATCTCCTTATCATATGTTGACTTATTTTGATGGGAGGGAGATAATGCCTTGCTAGTGTATCTGAGTGGTCGACCATCTTGTATGAGAATGGCTCCAATTCCGACTCTAGATGCGTCGGCCTCAATAATGAAGGGTCGGTTGAAATTTGGTAGAGTTAGCACCGGCGTCGTCGTCATGGCTGCCTTAAGTTTGTCAAAGGCAGCGAAGGCTTTGTCCGACCATTGGAAGACATCTTTTTTTAGTAAGGAAGTAAGTGGTGCACTGATCTCTCCATAGTTTTTCACGAACTTGCAGTAGTAGCCTGTTAAACCCAGAAAGCCATGTAGTAATTTTATGTTCCTCGGGGTCAGCCAGTTTTGCATTGTTCCGATTTTGAAGGGGTCTACTGCTACACCTTCCTCTGATATGATATGCCCAAGATATTCTACCTTCTTTTGAAGAAAGCAAAAATTCATAGTGGTTGTTGTGTGTTCAAAAGGTGGTTTTCGGTATGTCTTCTTCGCATACTCATATTTGATGATACCCGGATCGAAGATCCAGCTTTGTGAAGATTTGTGCTCCCTTAGCAACTCATCTACTACTAGAATAGGGTATTTATCCTTGATGGTTATGCCATAGAGAGCTCGGTAATCAACACATAATCGCCATATTCCATCCTTCTTTCGTATGAGGAGCATCGGTGAAGAGTAGGGGCTGCAACATGGCCGAATAACTTCTATTTTGAGCATCCCTTTTACAATCCTTTCTATTTCATACTTCTGGAGATGTGGATATTGATATGGCTGAGCATTTGCTGGAGATTTGCCTGGAAGAATCGTTATACAATGATCATGCCGACGGGTAAGAAATAGGTTGCGCGGTTCGTCAAATATATCTGAAAATTTTGCAAGCAAAGGAAGTAGATTTGGATCTTCAAATTCTATTGGCTCTCCTTTAATTTGCTCCTCAAGTTGTACCAAAAAGCTCCTGTATGCTTTATGCAAAACCTTCTCCATTTGTTGTGTGCAAATCATCGTTATGTCGCCCTCACGTTTCCCGTGCAGTATCACCTATTTCTCCTTACTGTAAAATTTCATAATTAGTTGCATAAAATTTCAAGAAATATCACATAATGTTGTCAACCATTTAATTATGAGGATGGCCTCATGATCATTAAGAGGGAGAAGGAAGAAATATGCAATTATCTCTTGGTAAGGCCTTATGATCAGCAATAGTTTCACTTGTGGGCGCCTACGATCATACTTCAAAATCCATCCGTTGGCGACCTTAACGACAAACCTGCTGCAATTCTCAATAGGTAAGTTCATATGGACAGCAACCTTACTGTTTATGAAGTTATTAGTGCTGCCCGTGTCGATGAGAACAGTGATCGGTTGTTGTTTGAGAAGGCCTCCAACTTTCATCGTTTGCGGGTTTGAGTAGCCAGCTAGTGTATGTACCGTAACTTCGGTCGGTTGTGGCTCTTCTTCTGCATCTTCTTCTTCATGATCAAGGCTCTCTTTTGGATGTTCAATGACCTCTTCTTCTATCGGTTCAATCATAAGAAGTCTCCCTTTACTACAGCGATGCTCACGGCTCCACGGCTCGTCACAATGCCAACATAACCCCTTCGCATATCGCTCCCGAAGCTCTTCTCTTGTTAACCTCTTTGGTGTAGGGACTTGGTCGGCAGTAGGGGGGGCTGGGGGCTTCAATATTACTAGTTGAGGAGTGACCCTAGTCCTCCGAGCTTCATGGTTCAATTGCTCCTCTTGATGTCGTGTGAAAGAGATGGCTACCATAAGCGTATACGGTTGTCGCGCTTTAACTTCTCCTCGGATCTCCGGCTTCAAGCCCTCAATAGCTGTTTTTGAGACTAATCATGAGTTTGATTAGATAACCTTTCAAACCTGATTTGGTACTCCTGAATGATGGAGGTTTGTCGGATCTTTGCTAGTTGTCCGTCAATATTCTCGTAATCGGTTGGTCTAAAGCGGATTAGCAGTCATTCTTTGAATTGTCGCCATGAAAGGACTCCATAAGTATGTTCAAACCAGTCAAACCACTGTATAGCATCCCCTTCAAGATGTATAGCTGCAATTTTCACCATAGATACATCCGCGATTTTGTGGTACCGAAAATATCGCTCTGCGCGCGAGATCCAACCAATCGGGTCTCCTTCTTCCCATCTAGGGAAGTCCACTCTCATGCATGGATAGTTGGGGTCAGTCATATAGCCTCCCCTCCCTTGGAAGTCATCTCTTTGGGCTTGATGTGATTGGGCAAAGCTCTCTCCTTGATATGATTTCTTCGGGCTTAGTGGTCGGCCTAATTTGAGTTTGGTAAAGAGCATCCGAATCTTATCCTCCATTCGCGCCTCCAAGGCTTCGAATTTAGCATTGATTGCCTCCTTAGATGCCATAGTATATGCCTCCAAATCTATAATGTTAAGATCTCTCTTTTGTTGTTGGGTTAAAGGCATGTATAGGTTGAGAGAAGTGATGGTTGAAAGGGTTGGTGGATTGGTGGATGTAGGTTGCGGTTTAGGCTTGTTTTGTGGCTGTTTTGGGTGCAGTTTTGAGGGTGTGGTTTGGCAGAGTTTTAGGGTTATGGATGAAAGTTTTGGATCTGTGGTAGATGGTAGCAAATGTTTGACAGAAATCCATGGAAGTTTCAGCAAGTATGTGCTATCTTATAAGAGTAGAATTGTCGTCGAAGAAACAATGGTTTCTCGATGTAATTTCTACCAAAAACTTAAGAGAATTGAGGAGGGAATTGATAGAAAAATCACAGATTATATGACAGCAAGGATGTCTAATTTAATCAAGAGAATTTCGGTAGTATAACAGCAAGAAAATTGGTGCAAGTTGCGATAGCAGAATTATCGTTGAAAAATTTCAGCGGATTACGATAAAAATTTGCAGCAACACAAAATCATTTTTAGAGATGAATTCATTAATATATCAATCTTAGATGGAAGCCAAGATGATTTATAAAGTGTATAAGAAATTTCATTCAAAAAAGATTGCAAATAGATGGGTTAAGGCAACAATATACCGCTGAAATTTTCTGCAACATAGATTTTTAAGTATAGCAGATTGGACGTAAAAGATCAGTGGTTTATATTGAGAATTTTTTGATGAAACCAAAGGGAAATCTACTATTAGGAAGTGACAAAGCTATCATAAAAATTTCGTAGAGATTTGTATAGAAACAATATAGTATCAAGATCAAACAAACAGTGCTATGCGGCTGAAATTTTACAGTGCAGATTTTCAAGTATAGCAGATTAGACGTAAAAGATCAATGGTTTATATTGAGAATTTTTTGAAAAAACCAAAGGAAAATCTGCTGTTAGGAAGTGTCAAAGATGTCATAAAAATTTTATAGAAATTTGGATAGAAAAAGCACAGTAGCAAGATCAAACAGATGGTGCTAGGCGGTTGGAATTCTGCAATGTATCTTTCGTCGTAGAGATGAAAACTTTGTGACGAAAGGTTTATGCAGCAATATAGGAATAATTTTTTTTTTTTTGGATTTTCGAATAAGGATAACTAAATTGCAGTAGAAGTAAGGTAGGAAACCAGAACCTGTTGCAATTCACGGGGAGATCAAAGGATGATCCGCGGTGGTGGAGATGATGGCGGAATTCGGCGACGAACTTTTAAGCAATTGTGGGAATTGCTTTGGATGGTTGTGGAGGGTTGATAGATGGCTGTGGAGGGGCAGCGAGATGCCAAGAACGCTGCTCTGATACTAGGTGTTAGAACCCTTGCAGATTCTAAACTTGGGGTTGATCTCTTTAGGGGATCGGCCTCCTTCGAACTCTATAGGGGTTCCTCCCTCCAAGTTGCTGCTCAAAGGCTGCAGAAAAGATTCATCTATTGCTTATGAAAAGAGAACGAATATATGGCTATTTATAGGGCTTCTAAACCCTAACTCCTAATAGGACTCCTACTTAAGACTCTTACTTCTAACCAACTCTTAATAGGACTCCTACTTAAGACTCCTATTCCCTTACAACTCCTAATTCTTCTCTAAGAAAAAACCTCCTACATGAATGCCCCTCTCAATTAGGACTCTCATAGCTAGAATCCTAACAGAATGTCCCTCTCAATTAGGACTCTCCAAGCTAGAGTCCTAACATAATGCATATTTTTCTTGAAAACACCTTTAAAGCTTTTCGATTTTTTCAACAAGTGATTCTTAGTGATGAATTTATCTTATGTAATCTCTTGAAAAATGATCTTGATTTGATGATTTAAATTTAAATAAGCTTTATCTTGATTTTTTAAAATTTATAACTTGAGATTTCTTATGCATGAATCAAGATCTCCTTTGTTTCTTTTATCCACTTATAAAAAGAGATTTATTGAAATAAATCATGTCTTATGATATTCATGAAAAATTGAGACATTATGCATGAATCGAGTTCTCATGAGTGTCTATTTACGTTGTCTTCATTGAATTTTTTTGAAAAGATGTTAATGATTTTGATTATTTGAATTTGAATGTGTTTTTACCTATATCGTGATTTTGATTCCTCGGAATTACTTGAGATTTAAATTTGAATTATAAAATTTCTTATGCATAAATTGAAATCTTTTTCTCCTATGTTTCTTTTTGCGATTTACTAAAGAGAATATCTTTTTAGGAATTCATGACTTAAAATTTCTTTTGAAGATCTTTTACTATTTGATCTCCTATTATTCTACTTACTATATATTAAAAAAGAAGTATTATTGAACTCATGATCTTGGATTCTCAGAATTAAATCTTGATATTTTCCTTAATTGAATCAAGATCCCTCATTTTTTATTCTCGAATAATTTCTTATAGTTTGAGAATATTTGTCCAAATGAATCACAATGTTCCCATGATTTTTTTTTACTCACAACTTCAGATGATGTGTTTTGAAGTTTGGAACATGGTATAAATAACTTGATTTTTCTTTCATCTTTCAAAACTCCCTTGTACTCATTTAGTGTATATCTCATCACCCAATTAATTTTTGATATTTTTCATGTGATGAAATGAATGTGATGATTTGAAATTATGCATGAAATACTCATGATACTATGTTGATGCATACAGATGAGAAGTTATGATCATGCATGGTAGGATGCAATGTAATTTGACATTTTAATACCATTATGATTTGAATTATTTGGAATGATTCATGCAATACTATGATTTTTTATGATGTGAAAGTCAACAATTATGATTTTCTGAAATGATACCATATTACAATTAAGAATGATACTCTATATTTGTCATGATGTGAAGATTGATAAAAAGGGAAAATAATTGCAATATTGTATTCTTCCCTTCTATTTGACAATGACATAGGGGGAGAAAATTTTGCTAGTTTGCTAGCTTGCATACTTCAAGAAGAAGCAAAAAGCTTGCTCATCTAAAAAAGATGCAAAAATCTTGCCAACTTTCATATGTGTAAAATTTGCTAGCTCACAAATTGTAAGGAGAAAAACTTGCTTGCTTGCTAGCATATCTAAAGAGAAGATACAAACGTACTCCATATAGCTTGCTTCATGTAAAACATTGTATCTTGCTAGCTTGTTATCTTGCATTATTTCTCAAAATCTTGCAAGCCTTCATACTTCAAAGAGAAGTAACACTTGTCAAATTGCTAGCTTGTATGTTGTAAAATAAAGCAAAACTTGCAACTTGCACATTGCAATAGGAAGCAAGAAACGCTAGCTTCACACTTCAACAAGAAAGCTATCTTGCATTTGCTTTCGAAATTTTCGCTAGCTTGTATGTTGTAAACTTGCTATCTTACTACCTTGCATATCTAAAACTTGATAGCTTGCATGATGTAACACTTGCTAAATTTTCTAGCTTACAAATTGCATGATGATAAAACTTGATATTATGTTTTTTATGTAATGATTTGAACTTGTATGTCTAAACACTTGATAGTTGGACTTCTCCTTTTTGTTGATGATGAAGGAGGAGAAGTATGATAATGTTATGTATAAGTTTATGATAACATGTTGCTTGGATTTTTGAATCCAAGAGTTCTATCAATATGACATATTGATAGGGAGAGTTTGGTTAAACTTCTGGAGTTAAGGTTAACTCCATCATCAATTAGTTGTCATCATAAAAAAGGGGAAGATTGTTGAATCTCAGATTTTGATGATGAAACTAATTGATAGTATTTATAATTTGATCTGCGTTTTGAGTGATGTAGGATACTTCGATCAGGGAGAGATAATTAAAGCAAGAAGAATTATGTTGGGCCAGAAGAAAACATGTCAGAAGATTGGACGTCGGGCCGGAGGATCGATCGACGTATCGATAGAAGGCTTCGGGCCATGGATTTGGGCATCGAGCCAAGAAGAGCGAATATTGCACTAAGGATATCGGAGTTACGGAAGTTAATTGACCGATTGAGCAATAGGCCGCAAGAGAGGACGATGCACCGAAGAATCAAACGAAGCGTCGATGGACCAATGACATGTTGGATGACATGATTCATACTTAGTAATAATTGTCTAGATCGAAATGTGTTTTTATGTGTGCAGGATTAAGTACGATAGCAAGGCATAAAGCAAAATGAAGTCCCGGAGTCAAGAACGCAATTTCGTTGGGAGTTTAAGAGTTCGTTGGAAGTCCGGACGTTCATCGGATGTTCTGCCAGAACCATCCAAGAAGTCCAGGAGCTTGCCAAAGAAGCTCATCGGAACTCGCCAAGAAGATCGTCGTGAAGTCCAGGAGCTTGCCGGGAGTTTGTCGGAATATTACCGAGAGATCATTGGAAGTTTGCCGGAAGAAACCAAACTTATCTTGCTTAGATTATATCTTAGGAATCATAGTTAGCATATAATTAGAGTTGGGATTGAGAGGTAATCCCTTCAACTCTGTTAGGGGCCAATTGGGCCTAAAGTTGGGCTAGTTTGGGCCGGATTGAAGGTCCAACCAGGGTGCTGAAACCCTGGTCGGTGGTGGCACCGCTTGGGGAATAGCACTCCAGGAAATCTGGGTATGGTACCATCAGTAGTAATGCTGCCAGTAGTGGTACCACCCTTGTCACGGTGGTACCACCCAATGGAAGATCCTACGGTGGTAGTACCGCCCAAGAATGACGGTGGTATCAATAGTACCCAAGAAACCTGGGATGAGACCTTTTTAGGCTCCAAGTTTGAATCAACTTGAAGCCTATAAATACCCCTCTCATCCCTGGTTAAAAAACACACAACTGAGAGCAAAAAAGAAAGAAAACTTTGTTGCAATTGTGTGTGAAACTCTCACAATTCTAAGTGTTAGAATAGTTTGAGAGGGGAGTAAGTGGGGGTGTAAGGGTTATCTTCTAAACCCAGTAAAAGGAGAATCGAGTTGTAAAAGGTGGTTGATCTTCGCTTATTGAAGGAAGACCGATAGTGGATGCTGGTGGCCTTGACGGAAGAGGAATCGACGGAGTGGATGTAGGTCACGACGATCGAACTACTATAAAAATCCGGTTTGCCTTTACTTTGAGCAATTTACTTTTATAAACAAACTACCTCTCCTTCTTACTGTGCTTTTACTATGTCTATACTCGTATACACTTTCAAGTTTCCAAAATCAGTTTTATCGTATGAAATGAAATTTTCAGAACCGACATTTTTACCGTTGCACTAATTTACCCCCCCTCTTAGTGTTGACTCATTCCTAATAGTAATAGCCTCCTCATAGGTCTAAGGATCAATATTCTCAATATACTTTCCTCTAATATGTCCTACATATCTCTTAGGAGGATGAGATACTCTGCTAGACTTAAGTAAAGTCAGAACTTGTGTGCTAGGTACTTGAACAAACTCGGGTTGTGGAGTGGTGCTTGAGTTAGATTTCCAACCTCGCTCGACTCTATCACACTCCCACTGTCTCCACCAAGAATATGTTCCTTCTCAAGGAACACTGCTCTCTTGGCTACAAAGACCTTTTGATCATCGGGATAATAGAAAATCAGTTTCCTTGGGGTATCTCGTAAACTTGAATCGCTTTGTCCTCGATTCCAACTTATCGGGGTTGTGTCTTTTAATATGGGCAAGGCAACTCCAAATCTTAACAACCTTAAGATTAGGCTTCTTCCCTTTCTATATCTCATATGGTGTAGACACTATTGACTTAGTTGGAACTCTGTTCAGAAGGTAACCTGTGGTCTCTAGGGCATATCCCCAAAATGTGATGGGTAGGTCGGCAAAGCTCATCATGGACTGTACCATATCTAACAATGTATGATCCCTCATTTCAGATACACCATTAAGCTGAGGTATATAAGGAGGTGTCCATTGGGATAGAATCCCATAGTCCTTGAGGAACTGGGTGAACTTTGTACTCAAGTACTCACCTCCTCGATCGGACAAAGTGTCTTGATACTCTTTCCAATCTGGTTTTCCACCTTATTTATATACTCTTTGAATTTCTCAAAGGCCTCGGACTTGTACTTCATTAAGTAGACATGTCTATACTTTGAGAAATTATCGGTTAAAGTAATAAAGTTGGAGTAACCACCTATGACATGAGTTAACATGGATCCACATACATCACTATGTATGAATTTCATTGTTGAATCTTAGATTTTGATGATGAAACCAATTGATAGTGTTTATCTGATTTGCATTTTGAGTGACATAGGAAGCTTCGATCAAGGAGAGACAATTGAAGTAGGAAGAATCATATTGGGCCGGAGTGGAACATGTCAGAAGATTAGATATTGAGTCGGAGGATTGGTCGACGTGTCGGTAATAGACTTTGGGTTGAGAATTCGGGCATCGAGCCAAAAAGAGCGAAAATTACGCCAAGGAAATTGGAGTTGCGGAGGTCAACTGGCCGATTGGCAATAGGCCGCAAGAGAGGACAATGCACCAAAGAATCGGATGAAGCGTCAAACCAATGACATGACCGGATGACATTTGATGAGCTTTGTAATAATTGCCTAGATCAAAGTAGGTTTTAGGTCTAATTAAGTGGTATTGGGGTGAAACAATGACAACTCAATTCGAGGCCAATTGAGCCTAAATTGGGAGTGATTTGGGCTTATTGGGAGGCTCATTCATTGACCCAAATATTGGGCCAAGCGGTGGCACCGCCAGAATTAGCAGTAGAATCGCTTGTGAGTTGGAAAATTTAAAAAACTCTGTCTTCGAGGCTGTCATACGGTGGTACCACCCAGTTTCAGGCTGTAGGCTATGGTATCACCTAGTGCAGGCGATGGTACCACCCAGTACAGGTGGTGGTACTGCCCGTACCCTGAAATCTCGGGGATTTGAATTTTGGGCTCCAAATTTGAATCCATTTGGGGCCTACAAATATCTCACTCTTTCCTACTTAGGGCAGTAAGAATTAGGTAGAAAGGGGGAAAGAATCCTAGACCAAAAATAGTTGAAAAAGCTTGAAAAGTATTGAGTGTTCCCCTCCACCTCTTAGAGTTTAGAGTTTATTCTAAGCGAGGTGTGAAACTTGTAAAGGTTCTCTCCCGAGCCTGTCAAAAGGAGAATAGAGTTGTAAAGAGGTTGTTGGTCTTCGCCTATTAAAGGAAGACTGATAGTGGATGCCGGTGGCCTCGACGGAGGAGGAATTAGGAGTGGATGTAGATTATGACGACCGAACTGTTAGGATCAAGAGCGGCACTAAGAGGGGGTAAATTAGTGCAGCAAAAAACTTTCATGATTTCAAAAGTCTTCATTTCGATTAAAACTGATTCCGACGAAAAATGTTTCGATTCGATCCGTTTCTGAGAGAAGTTGAATTTGAAAGCTTTCGTAAAAGTGTAAAGAGAAGATTAAGGAGGTTTGCAGTAATGTAAATTACACAAATGAAAAGCAAACCAGAATTTAGAGTTGTTCGGTTAATGTGACCTACATCCACTTTCAGATTCATCCTCCGTCGAGGTCACTAGTGTTTATTGAAGGCTTTCCTTAAATAAGTGAAGGCCAACCACCTTTTACAGCTCTTTCTCCTTTTACCGGGTTTAGGAGACAACCCTTATAAGTTTCACTCCTCTTTCTTGGATGGTTACAAGGCTAAGAGATGAAGGAGGATAACTCTTCTCACTTTTACAACACTTTTAAGACTTAAGAATTCAAGATTATGCCAATGCTTTCGTGCCCTTTCATGCAGAAGAGGGTGGGGTTTTTATAGGCCTCAATGGCTTCAAAATTGGAGCCAAAAAGTGTCACATCCCCAGATTCTGGGGTACTGGCGGTATCACCATCATTACTGGGCGGTACTACCACCATTGATCTGACATTGGGTGGTACCACCATTGGCAGTATTCACTGCTGACTGCCTAGATAACCTGGGGCACTGCTTTTCAGGCAGTTTTCAAGGGTTGAATTAGCTACTTAATTCGGCCCATTCAGCCCTGTTAAGTGCCCAATTAGTCCCTAATTAAGTTAGTATGATTGCCTCCTAATCTTAACTTAATTTATGCTCTAACTATGATAATTAAGACATAATTACAGTACTTTTTGTTTCGGTGCGTCAATTGCTCTTCCAACGAGCTTCCAACGAACATCTAACGAACTTTCGGTAATGTTCCAGTAAACTCCCGGCAAGCTCCTGAACTTTACAATAATTTTCTTAGCGAGTTCCGATGAGCTTCTTTGGTAAGCTCATAGACTTCTTAGTTGGTTCTGGCAGAACTTTCGACGAACGTCCAGACTTCCGATGAACTCTCGAACTCCCAATAAGATCTCGATCTTGACTCTAGCACCACACTTGCTTTATGTTTAACTACTATCATAGTTAATCCTACACACTTTTCTCAACATATAGATTAGATCAAATAAATTATAATTGACTTCGTCATCAAAATTCGAGATTCAACACGAACAACTATAACTCGATTTGCATTTACTTCTTACAATTTATATTTACTACAAACTACCCTTCTTTACTCTTACTGCTCTACTTCCTCTGTAAGTGTTTTTAAGTTAAATATATTTCTAATCGCTTTTAATCGTATGAAGATTTTTCGAAATCGATGATTTTACTGCTACACTAATTCAGCCCCCCTCCTTAGTGTCGACTTGTTCCTAATAGTTGGTACTAGAGCCTCGTTATTTCTCATTTAGTTTAACACCCAAGAGAAATGACTCTTTTTGACTTTCATAAGGGATTTTCTATCATTCGTCCTCCCATGTTCAATGGGATGGACTACACATATTGAAAAACTCGAATGAGAGTTTTCCTACTTTCGTTGAATTTCGATTTATGGAATATAGTCAAATTTGTTTTTCAAAGGTCTTCTCTTTCAATGAACCATTAGAATGATTTGGAAAAGAAGACTTTTCCTCTAAATACAAAGGCTATGAATGCCCTATTTTGTACCTTAGGCAAAAATAAATTTAATCAGGTTTCTACTTGTGAAATGGCTTTCGATATTTGGCACACCCTTGAAATCACACACGAAGGCATGGATAGAGTAAAAGAGTCTAGAGTAAATCTTTTGATACATGATTTTGAGTTTTTTCGAATGGAACCAAGCGAGACTATTGAAGACATGTATACCCATTTTATGGATGTTGTTAATAGTCTAAAAGTACTTGGCAAATGTTTCTTGAATTTTGAACTCGATAATAAAATATTGAGATCCCTTCCAAAAAGTTGGGATCCTAAAATAACGACAATACAAGAAATAAACGATCTCAATATTTTTTCACTTGAAGAACTTATCGGTTCATTATTGATATATGAAATGACTTACAACACTCATGAAGAGCTTGAGAACAACCTTCCAAAGAATAAGAAGGATTTGACACTTCAAACAATAGAATACCACTTGAGTGATGACTTAAGTGATGATGATGATGACCTTGAACCTCTTAAAGCTTAAAAAATTCTTAAAACAAGAATTAAAGATTAAAAATGAACTTACAAAGAATAGGTTGCCAAAGAAGAAGAAGACATTCAAAATGACTTGGGACAAATCAAACTCATCCGAAGACGAGGAGCAAACCAACAAAGACGAGGTGACCTTTCACATTGAGGTAAACGACTCACTCGAAATCCTTTTACTTTATTTCAAAATTACATGATACTTTTTATGAGTTATGTTTAAATTAGTTAGTAAATAAAAATAAAAAATAAAAATTTGAGCATGAAATTGCATGCACCAAGCATGAAAAGTTAGATTCACTTAAAAAGAAAAATGCATTACTACAACACACAAAATGATCTTAAAAATGCTTTATGTATGATGAACTCAATTTTGATGATTTAAAGATGTATAATGATGTAATGAAAATATTAAAACTTTTGGTACAATGCTTGATGATTTTATTCTATGTATGAGATTTTGAAGTTATACATGATGATTTTTGTGATTTATTGATCTAGAAGATTTTTATGATAAATCTTTTACTTTCATTTTTAATGATGGTATATATTTTGATTTGATGAAAAAGAGTTGAAAAAGCTTGAAAAGTGTTGAGTGTTCCCCTCCACCTCTTAGAGTTTAGAGTTCATTCTAAGAGAGGTGTGAAACTTATAAAGGTTCTCTCTTGAGCCTATCAAAAGGAGAATAGAGTTATAAAAAAATGGTTGGTTTTCGCCTATTAAAAGAAGATCGATAGTGAATCGGGAGTGGATGTAGGTCATAACGACTGAACCATTATAACTCGGTTTGCATTTACTTCTTACAATTTACATTTACTGCAATCTGTCCTTCTTTACTCTCACTGCTCTACTTCCTCATTACATGCTTACGTAAGTGTTTTTAAGTTAAAATGTTTTTGATCGCTTTTAATCGTATGAAGATTTTTCGAAATCGATGATTTTACTGCTGCACTAATTCACACCCCCCCCCTCTCTCCCAGTGTCGACTTGTTCCTAACAATTGGTCTTAGTGCATATTTGAAAATAAATCAAATCACTTAAATGAAATCAAATCACTTAAATGATATATGTTTTGATTTGGCGAAAAAGGACAAGGACATGCTTGAATGAAATCAAATCACTTAAATTGAAACAACTAAAAGGGAATGAATTTTGAAAATAAATGTTTGTATCATATTTGATGATTTTACATTTTGAAACTATGCATGATGAGTTGAAGTAATAATGATTTTAATGTATGAATCAACATTTTTTTTGTCACACGAATCATGATTCCTTCACTTGATACTCCAATTTTTTTTTTTATGATTCATGATAAATTGAGATATTATACATAAATCTAGTTCTCGAGTGAATCTATTTACCTTGCCTTCATTAAATCTTTTGAAAAGTGATTTTGATAATTTGAATTTGAATGAAAATTTTTCAACCAAATCATGAAATTTCTTTTTGATTTCTCTACTTGAGCTTGTAAGGATCGAGAGCACTAAGAGGGGGGGGGGGGGGGGGGGGGGTGAATTAGTGCAGTGGAAATCTTTCAGCGATTTAAAAATGAAAGCTGCGTTCGTTCGATAAAAACGATTTCGATGTAAAAGCTGATTCTAAGATTACTTAAGATTAAGCGCAGTTTACGTCTAAGCACAGTTTACATCTAAACTGATTTTGCGTCTAAATACAGTTTGCGTCTAAATGCAGTTTTGCGTCTAAACACAGTTTTACGTCTAAACGCAGTTTTGCGTCTAAACTCAATTTTGCGTCTAAACTCAGTTTACGTCTAAACGCAGTTTTAGGTCTAAACGCAGTTTGCGTCTAAACGCAGTTTTACGTATAAACGTAGTTTTACGTTTAAAATAAGTTTACGTCTAAAACACAGTTTTATGTTTAAACACAGTTTGCGCAGTTTACGTTTAAACGCAGTTTTACGTCTAAATGCAGTTTTGCGTCTAAACAAAGTTTTACGTCTAAACGCAGAAACTGAACTTTGAAAATCTTTTTGTGAATGTGCAGAAAGCAGTTCGCAGTTATGAATGGAATCAAAGCGTAAGCGTAAACTACGATGTAAAGATCGTACGAAAACACCGATTTACGTCTCAATGCAGATTCGGAAAGATATGAACTTAGAGAATCGTTCGTAAAAGCGCAGAGGGCAGTAGCTATGTAGGAGGTTTGCAGTAATGATAAAGTGCTAAAAAATAAACGCAAACCAGAGATTTAGAGTGGTTCGGTCAGTCTTGACCTACTCCACTTTTGGCTTCCTCCACCGATGAGGTTGCCGGCGTCAACTAGATGCCTTCCTTCAATGGACGAAGGCCAACTGCCCTTTTACAGTTTCTCTCCTTTTGACGGGCTCAGGAGACAACCCTTACAGATCCTTTCTCTCCTCTCTTTACAACTCAAGACTTGAAGAACATAAGAGAAGAGAACTTTTGGACTTTACATAAGTTTGAGCTCTTAGAATCACTGAAAAGATCAAGAATTCGGTGTGGATCTGTATCCTTTCTGTGCTGAACGGGTGGGGTATTTATAGGCCCTAACCCAGTTCAAATTTGGAGCTCAAAACGATCAAATCCCAGAATTTCAGGATCAAGCGGTTGCACCTCTTGACTGGAGAGGTGGCACCGCCTGGCAGAGCTCGAAGACTGAGCTCAGGCGATTGCACCTCTCTGCTAGAGCTCGAAGACTGAGCTCGATGGTTGCACCGCCTGGCAGAGCTCGAAGATTGAGTTCGGTGGTTGCACCGCCTGGCAGAGCTCGAAGTCTGAGCTCGGTGGTTGCATCACCTGGCAGAGCTCGAAACTGAGCTCAGGCTGATGCACCTCTCTGCCAGAGCTCGAAGACTGAGCTCGGTGGTTGCACCGCCTGGCAGAGCTCGAAGACTAAGCTCGGTGGTTGCACCGCCTGGCAGAGCTCGAAGTCTGAGCTCGGTGGTTGCTCCGCCTGGCAGAGCTCGAAACTTGAGCTCTGGCGGTGCTACCTCTTGACAGAGGAGGTTGCACCGCCTAGTCTCGCTTGGAGACTGAGCCCTGGGCGGTTGCACCTCTTGGCTGGGTCGGTTGCACCGCCCAGTCTCGCTGGAAGACATAGCCTGGGCGGTGCTACCTCCAACCCTGGCGGTGGCACCTCTTTCACTATTCCAGCTCACTTGGTTTGGCTCCAAACTTGGTCCAAACCAGTCCGAACTTGGGCCTAATTGGCCCCTACTTGGGTTATAGGATTAACACCTAATCCTAACCCTAATTAACGTGCTAACTATGAATTTAAAGACATTTTCTAAGCTATTGCAAAGTCCGCAAGTCAAGACTTCTTCTGGCGAGCTTCCGGCAAACTTCCGGCGGTCTTCCGATGAACTCTCGGAAACCATTCTGCGGACTCCTGGCAAGCTCCTAGACTTCACGATTTGATCTTAGCGAGTTCCAACGAGCTTCGTCGGCAAGCTCCGATCTTTCTCGGCGAGCTCCGTGAACTTCCAACGAACCTTCCGGCGAGCTTCCGAAAAACCCTTCGGCAAGCTCCCAACTCATTCTCGGCTAGTTCCGGTAGCATTCCCGACGAACCTTCGGACTTCCGTCGAACTCTCGAACTCGCAACAAATCCTTCGCGCTTAACTCCGACACTTTGTTTCGCTTTATGTCTTCATTGTTATCATAGTTAATCCTGCACAACAAAATAAAACTTCGATCGAGACAATTAATCCTAAGCAATTAACCAAGTTGTCCGACATGTCATTGGTCCCTCGACGCTTCGTCCGATTCTTCGGCGCATCGTCCTCTTCTGCAGCCTATTGCCTAATCGGCCAGTCGACTCTGCAACTCCGATATCCTTGGCACAATACCCGCTCTTCTTGGCCCGATGCCCGAGTCCACGGCCCGAAGCCTTCTGTCGATACGTTGACCGATCCACCGGCCCGACGTCCAATCTTCTGACATGTTCCTTCGGCACAACATGATTTTCCTGCTTTAATTGTCTCATCCTGATCGAAGCATCCTGCGTCACTCAAAACGCAGATTAAATCATAAACATATATCAAGTAGTTTCATCATCAAAATATGAGATTCAACAATCTCTCCCTTTTTTATGATGACAACCACTTGATGACGGAGTTAAACTTAACTCCCGGAGTTTAAACAAACTCCCCCTATCAATATGCCATATTGATAGAACCTTGAATTCAAACTGAATTCAAGTCATTCCAATATTCATCATGAATACTTGCAACACGTCAACATGAACATATGCATAAACTTATGCATCACATGTCATGTCATCAACGTACTTTTATCAACATACTTCTCCCCCTTTGTCATCAACAAAAAGGAGAAGTATCACAATCAATCGTTTGTGTGTGATATTGGTTCAACTCATTGCATGAAAATCATAATATCAAGTTTTATCATCATGCAATCTTGTAGCTAGAAGATTTTGCAAGTGTTACATCATGCTTAGAACATTCATGCTATCAAGTTTTAGATATGCAAGTTTTATAGCATATAAGATAGCACTTTTGGTAATGTTCAAGATAGCAAGTTCTACATCATGCAAGCTAGCAAATTAGAGATGTTCAAGAAGGCAACTCTTGCTTCTTGAAAATTTTGCTCACTTTGCTAGATGCGCAAGTTAGCATTTTTGCCTCTTGAGATAGGCAAGATAGCACATTTGCTTCTTTTGAGATAGCAACTTTTTGCTTCTCTTTAGACCAACAAGCTAGCAATTTTTACGATATACAAGTTTCACAATATATAAGTTAGCAAAAATTTCGAAAGCAAATGCAAGATAGCTTTCTTATGTAAGCTCATGATTCTTGCTTCCTATTGCAATGTGCAAATTGCAAGTTTTGCTTCTTGAGATATTCAAGATAGTGATGTTCAAGAAGACAATTTTTCTTCTTGAAATAAGCAAGTTAGCAATCTTTGCTACTTAAAATAGGCAAGCTAGCAATCAAGTTTTTGCATCTTCTTGACTTGTACAAGCTAGCTATCTCCCCCTTTGTCATTGTAAAAAAGAAAGAGAGAATACAGTTTTGTAGTTCTTTTTTCCTTTTACACGATTTCAAAATCTTGACAAAGGATGAATAATCAAGTTATGAATGTCAAGACAATTTTTCATCATTAATATTTTATCATTGCATGCATCATTATCATAAGTTGAAGTATTACATGCATGATATCATATCACCATTCATAATTACATTAATGTTTCAATATAACAATTTCTTCTCAAAATGTGTAACTCGGCACTCATAGCATTTTAAATCATGATTTACATTATATGCAATACATCACATCATAATTAGAAAGCACAAGTATTGCATGCATAATTGCACATCATAAATGTTTCATATCATGATGGTATCAATTTTGTCAAATTATATCCTACCATGCATGATCAAAACTTCTCCCTATTTTATCATTGAAAACAAGAAGAAAGTAGGGGGAAGAGCATAAAAGTGTTAAATATATCAATCATTTAAAGGCATTTACATCATAGATCAAGTCATGATTTGTGATTCATCATAAAGCAAGTTAGTTTTCAATCATCACATAAGGCATTTAAAGAATTTTTGAAACATAGGAGAATGATTAATTTAAGCATACAATGTTCCAATTCAATTCAAGTCATGAATATCAATGCTTTCATATTGTGAGTATCAATTCATGAATACCACAAGATATTATTTGTGACTTCAATTATGCAAGATCAAGATTATGATTTAGATAAAACTTATTCAAATCAAATCATTAACTTGAAATTCATAATCAAGTCATTAAAATTAATTTCGAGATTCACAAAATATCATGAAATCATTAATCTCGATCAGATGGGAAAAGCATTTTTTTTTTTTAAGAGATTCTTTTTCATCTAAGCATGCCTTAGTCTTTATATGCCAAATTAAGATAAGCATGAAAGTTCAAGACATAAGGCAAAGAAATCTTGTATTATGAAATATATGATATCAAGGCTCATGATTCATTCGAAAAGATATAGTACAAAAAGCAACTTGAAACATTCTTATCAAGATCACATTTTAAAATATTTCAAGTTTCAAGATATCAATATGACACATCATTGAATTGCATTTCATTCGACGAACTCCTTTTTGATAAATGTAGGGAGCATAATGAACGATCTTGATTTATAAAGAGCTTCATGTTATAATTATCAAGATCATGATTATGATTATTCTCTTTAGCAAAGAATCACAAAAGCACTTTATTTTTGCATAAGAAATCTCATTGTATTATGATTTATAAATTCTTTTTCTGCACATGAATCATTGGAGATGTGAAACAAATCTTTGCAAGCAAAAACACTATCATTCATATTTCAAGATGGAATTTATAAGCAGGAATCATTTCATCAAATCCATTTTAGAAAAATATTTTTCATTAGTGTATGAGAAAATCTGATTGTTAAGATACTAATTGTTAAGTGAATCCGAAAATGAAATTAACACTTTCATATATTCAGACATGATTTTTGCTATAGATCTTGAAATTAAATCAAGAAGATCAAACAAGCTCATGATCATGGATAACTTAAAATCTCATGCATAAAATTATTAATAACCATTTAATATTACATCTTTATGCATTACTTTAAATCAAACGTGATTTCATTCAACAATGTTAATCAAACATGATACACATTATTACTTCTTAACCATGATCAAAATCATTTTGTTTGTTTATCATGCAATATTATCATTTTCATGATCATAATTTTTTGCATTTTTATTTTTAAACATGTAATTTTCAAGAAAATTAATTCTAAAAGAAAATATATCATGAAAGCATCAAGTAATTTTAAAATAAACCAAAGGCATTTTAATTACCTCAATGTCGTAGGCTAGTAAGGCGTAGTTTGCCGCCTTGCTTTTGTTGACTTTCTCGTCTTCAGAGGAGCTCGATTCATCCCAATTTTTGTTCTTCTTCTTGCGTTTAAAGCAAGTAGTTCCATTCTTTTTGCTTTTTAATTTTCGTTTCATTTGTAGTTTAAGTTCACCATCACTTGAGCTTACGCTCGAGTGGTCTTCAAATGTTCTATGTCCCAAATCCTTCCTGTTCTTTGGAAGGTTGGTTTGTTCATCATTGTCCTCATCACTTGAGTCATCGCTCAAGTGGCATTCATTTGTCCAGAGTTCCAAATCCTTCCTGTTCTTTGGAAGGTGATTGTGTTCAACATGTTCATCATGTGCATTGTGCACCATTTCATATGTCATCAATGAACCAATTAGTTCTTCAAGTGGTAAGTTGTTTAGATTTTTAGCTTCTTGTATTGCAGTTACTTTTGAATCCCACTTTTTAAAAAGAGAACGCAAAATATTGTTTACGAGTTCAAAATCCGAAAAACATTTTCCAAGAGCTCTTAAACTATTGACGACATCCGTGAAACAGGTGTACATGTCGCCTATAGTCTCGCTTGGTTGCATTTGAAAAAACTCAAAATCATGCAATAAAAAGTTAACTTTCGAGTGTTTGACTCTACTAGTTCCCTCGTGCGTGATTTCAAGAATTCGCCAAATGTCAAAAGCCGTTTCACACGTAGAAATCTGATTGAACTCATTTTTGTCCAATGCGCAAAATAAGGCATTCATAGCCTTTGCGTTTAAAGAAAAATTCTTCTTCTCCAAATCCGACCATTCGTTCATCGGTTTGGAGGGAAGTTGAAAACCGTTTTCAATGATACTCCATAAGTCTAAATTCGTAGAAATCAAGAAAACTCTCATTCGAGTTTTCCAATAAGTGTAGTCCAATCCGTTAAACAACGGTGGACGAAAGACCGAAAAGCCCTCTTGAAGAGCCATTTCTCTCAGGTGTAAATCCGAAATGAGAAATACCCCGCTCTGATACCAATTGTTAGGATCGAGAGCACTAAGAGGGGGGGGGTGAATTAGTGCAGCGGAAATCTTTCAGCGATTTAAAAACGAAAGCTGCGTTCGTTCGATAAAAACGATTTCGATGTAAAAGCTGATTCTAAGATTACTTAAGATTAAGCGCAGTTTACGTATAAGCACAGTTTACATCTAAACTGATTTTGCGTCTAAATACAGTTTGCGTCTAAACGCAGTTTTGCGTCTAAACACAGTTTTACGTCTAAACGCAGTTTTGCGTCTAAACTAAGTTTTGCGTCTAAACTCAGTTTACGTCTAAACGCAGTTTTACGTCTAAACGCAGTTTGCATCTAAATGCAGTTTTACGTCTAAACGTAGTTTTACGTTTAAAAGAAGTTTACGTCTAAAACACAGTTTTATGTTTAAACACAGTTTGCGCAGTTTACGTTTAAACGTAGTTTTACGTCTAAACGCAGTTTTGCGTCTAAACAAAGTTTTACGTCTAAACGCAGAAACTGAACTTTGAAAATCTTTTTGTGAATGTGCAGAAAGCAGTTCGCAGTTATGAATGGAATCAAAGCGTAAGCGTAAACTACGATGTAAAGATCGTACGAAAACACCGATTTACGTCTCAATGCAGATTCGGAAAGATATGAACTTAGAGAATCGTTCGTAAAAGCGCAGAGGGCAGTAGCTATGTAGGAGGTTTGCAGTAATGATAAAGTGCTAAAAAATAAACGCAAACCAGAGATTTAGAGTGGTTCGGTCAGTCTTGACCTACTCCACTTTTGGCTTCCTCCACCGATGAGGTTGCCGACGTCAACTAGATGCCTTCCTTCAATGGGCGAAGGCCAACTGCCCTTTTACAGTTTCTCTCCTTTTGACGTGCTCAGGAGACAACCCTTACAGATCCTTTCTCTCCTCTCTTTACAACTCAAGACTTGAAGAACAGAAGAGAAGAGAACTTTTGGACTTTACATAAGTTTGAGCTCTTAGAATCACTGAAAAGATCAAGAATTCGGTGTGGATCTGTATCCTTTCTGTGCTGAACGGGTGGGGTATTTATAGGCCCTAACCCAGTTCAAATTTGGAGCTCAAAACGATCAAATCCCAGAATTCCGGGATCAGGCAGTTGCACCTCTTAACTGGAGAGGTGGCACTGCCTGGCAGAGCTCGAAGACTGAGCTCAGGCGATTGCACCTCTCTGCCAGAGCTCGATGGTTGCACCGCCTGGCAGAGCTCGAAGACTGAGCTCGATGGTTGCACCGCCTGGCAGAGCTCGAAGTCTGAGCTCGGTGGTTGCATCACCTGGCAAAGCTCAAAACTGAGCTCAGGCTGATGCACCTCTCTGCCAGAGCTCGAAGACTGAGCTCGGTGGTTGCACCGCCTGGCAGAGCTCGAAGACTAAGCTCGGTGGTTGCACCGCCTGGCAGAGCTCGAAGTCTGAGCTCGGTGGTTGCTCCGCCTGGCAGAGCTCGAAACTTGAGCTCTGGCGGTGCTACCTCTTGACAGAGGAGGTTGCACCGCCCAGTCTCGCTTGGAGACTGAGCCCTGGGCGGTTGCACCTCTTGGCTGGGTCGGTTGCACCGCCCAGTCTCGCTGGAAGACATAGCCTGGGCGGTGCTACCTCCAACCCTGGTGGTGGCACCTCTTTCACTATTCCAGCTCACTTGGTTTGGCTCCAAACTTGGTCCAAACCAGTCCGAACTTGGGCCTAATTGGCCCCTACTTGGGTTATAGGATTAACACCTAATCCTAACCCTAATTAATATGCTAACTATGAATTTAAAGACATTTTCTAAGCTATTGCAAAGTCCGCAAGTCAAGACTTCTTCTGGCGAGCTTCCGGCAAACTTCCGGCGGTCTTCCGATGAACTCTCGGAAACCATTCTACGGACTCCTGGCAAGCTCCTAGACTTCACGATTTGATCTTAGCGAGTTCCAACGAGCTTCGTCGGCAAGCTCCGATCTTTCTCGGCGAGCTCCGTGAACTTCCAACGAACCTTCCGGCGAGCTTCCGAAAAACCCTTCGGCAAGCTCCCAACTCATTCTCGGCTAGTTCCGGTAGCATTCCCGACGAACCTTCGGACTTCCGTCGAACTCTCGAACTCGCAACAAATCCTTCGCGCTTGACTCCGACACTTTGTTTCGCTTTATGTCTTTATTGTTATCATAGTTAATCCTGCACAACAAAACAAAACTTCGATCGAGACAATTAATCCTAAGCAATTAACCAAGTTGTCCGACATGTCATTGGTCCCTCGACGCTTCGTCCGATTCTTCGGCGCATCGTCCTCTTCTGCAGCCTATTGCCCAATCGGCCAGTCGACTCCGCAACTCTGATATCCTTGGCACAATACCCGCTCTTCTTGGCCCGATGCCCGAGTCCACGGCCCGAAGCCTTCTGTCGATACGTTGACCGATCCACCGGCCCGACGTCCAATCTTCTAACATGTTCCTTCGGCACAACATGATTTTCCTGCTTTAATTGTCTCATCCTGATCGAAGCATCCTGCGTCACTCAAAACGCAGATTAAATCATAAATATATATCAAGTAGTTTCATCATCAAAATACGAGATTCAAAAGAGCTATCTTTTATGAGAATCAAAATATTTTCTATCTTCGATGATTTCTTCTTACCATTTACTAAAGAAGAGACTTATGCAAACAAACTATGATCTTGTTAATGGTTTGCAATGGTTTGAAATTATGCATGTTATATGTTGAACATTTGAAACCATGTTTTGGTATCATGCATATCTAAGAAATATTGATTTGACAAATTGAATGAGTTAAAAATGAATGATGATTTTTCTCTTGATTATAACTTATGATATTTTTTATATATGAATCATTATCTCGATTTCTCGATATTCAATACATGAGATTTTCTATGAATCAATATTTTTCATACTATGATTCTTCTTGGTATTCGCTAAAAAGGATGTATTCAAATTAACCATGATATGCTACTTGACATCTTGATAATTTATGACTTGAGTTTTGTTATGCATTATTCCCCTCTTCTTCATTCTTATTTAGGGAGAAAAGAAATCATTAGCATTTCAAGAGATCGATAAATTTATTTATTTTATTTTGAATCTCTTGCAAGTGATTTTGATGGTCTTGATTATTTGAAGTTGAATGTTTGGTACCAACAATCATGAAGTGATAAATGCTTTAAAAAAATATTAATTTAATGCATGAGAGAAATGATTGGTATCATGAATGCTTTAGTATCATGCATAAGAAAAATGATGAATGTTTGGTATCATGATCAAAATGATTGATTTAATACATGACGTGATAAATGCTTAAATATTTTAATGTCTTCATATCATGTATGATATGCCCATAGTGATGATTGATTTAATTTTGGTATCATGCATGAAGTAAGAATGAAATAAAAGGTTTTAAAATTATGCATGTTTTAATTTGAAACCATGATGATGCACAACCATATTAAAAAAAATGATTGATACTTTAACTTTGTTATGATTTGAAAATTGATGTAAAAGGAAAATAATTACAATATTGTATTCTTTCCTTCTTTTTGACAATGGCAAAGGGGGAGAAAAATTGCTAACTCAAGATGCAAAATTTGGAAACTTGCACATTGCAAAAGAAGCAAACTTGCTAGCTTACTCATCTCAAAAGAAAAGCAAGAAGTGCTATCTTGAAAATATCAAGAGAAGCAATATTTGCTAAGTTACACATTTCAAGAAGATGCATAAATAGTCTATCTTGCACATCTCAAATGAGGTAAAATTTTGCCAACTTTCATATGCGAAAAACTTGCTAGTTTGCATGATATAACACTTGCTAAATTTGCTAGCTTACAAATTGCAAGGAGAATAACTTGCTATCTTGAACAACACTAAGAATTGCTAGCTTATAACCTCAATAGTAGCAAAAGTGCCGTCTTGCCTATCTCAAGACGCACAAATGCAAATTTACAAAATTTATAATATTGCACAACTTTAAAATTAATGATGATTTGGTGATTATGCATGCTCTAAAATAATATAAAATTTGCTATCTTACATGTTGTAAAGTGATGAAAAATTATTACTAGCTTGTATGTTGTAAAACTTGCATATCTATAAAACTTATTACTTGGATGATGCACTTCTCCTTTTTGTTGTTGACATAGGGGGAGAAGTGTGATGATGTTATGTATGATTTTTTGCTTGAATTTTTGAATTCAAGAGTTCTATCAATATTGCATATTGATATGGGGAGTTAAGGTTAACTCCATCATCAATTGATTGTCATCATAAAAAAGGGGGAGATTGTTGAATCTCAAATTTTGATGATGAAACCAATTGATGGTGTTTATCTGATTTACGTTTTTAGTGACATAGGAATCTTCGATCATAGAGAGACAATTGAAGTAGGAAGAATCATGTTAGGCCGAAGTGGAACATGTCAGAAGATTGGACATCGAGTAGGAGGATCAGTTGACGTGTCGACAAAAGACTTTGGGCCGAGAATTCGGGCATTGGGCTAAGAAGAGTGAAAATTACGCTAAGGAAATCGGAGTTATGAAAGTCAACTAGCCGATTGGGCAATAGGCCACAAGAGAGGATGATGCACCGAAGAATTAGATGAAGCGTCAAACCAATGATATGACTGGACAACATTTGATGAGCTTTATAATAATTGCCTAGATCGAAGTAAGTTTTAGGTCTAATTGAGGTGGTATTGAGGCGAAACAATACCAACTCAATTAGGAGCTAATTGGGCCTAAATTGGGAGTGATTTGGGCTTATTGGGTGGCCCATTCATTGACCCAAATATTGGGCCAGGCCCAAGCAGTGGCACCACCAGAATTGGCGGTAGAACCACCCGTGAGTTGGAAAACTCGAAAAACTTGGTTTCCGAGGCTATCAAGCAGTGGTACCGCTAGATTGGGTGGTGGTACTGCCCAATTATAGTGTGTTAGGCAGTAGTACCATCAGACTGGGTGGTGGTACTACCTAGTGTCAGGCTACAGACGATGGTATCGCCTAGTGTAGGCGATCGTATCACCCGTACCTTGAAATCTCGGGGATTTAAAATTTGGGCTCTAAATTCGAATCCATTTGGGGGCTACAAATACCCCACTCTTTCCTGCTTAGGGCAGCAAGAATTAGGTAGAAAGGAGAAAAAAATCCTTAATGAAAAAGAGTTGAGAAAGCTTGAAAAGTGTTGAGTGTTCCCCTCTATCTCTAAGAGTTTAGAGTTCATTCTAAGAGAGGTGTGAAACTTGTAAAGGTTCTCTCCTAAGCCTATCATAAAGAGAATAGAGTTATAAAGTGGTGGTTGGTCTTCGCCTATCGAAGGAAAACTGATAGTGGATGTCGGTAGCCTCAATGGAGGAGGAATCGGGAGTGGATGTAGGTCACGACGACCGAACCACTATAATTCGGTTTGCATTTACTTTTTATAATTTAAATTTACTACAAACTTCCCTTCTTTATTCTCACTGCTCTACTTCTTCATTACATCCTTACGTAAGTATTTTTAAGTAAAATATATTTCTGATCGCTTTTAATCATGCGAAGATTTTTTAAAATCGACGATTTTACCGTTGCACTAATTCACCCCCCCCTTTTTTAGTGCTGACTCGTTCCTAACACAAACAGCTCAGTGGCTCTCTCTCCAGTTCCATTAAATGGAGAGTTGGTCAGTTTTCCATAGAGGCAAAGCTCGCAAGTTGCATATGACTTATATCGAATGGTTCTAGATATCTATCCTTTTACAACTTTTTAATCCTTCCCTCATAGTTGCAAGTTGCCTACAATACCATAAGTATGCACTATTCACCTCATCTCATTTCCTCTTGGACACACTTACATTCATGAGATGTGGAGTGGTGTCTAGCATATACAAACCTTTTTACAATGTTTCTCTCATGATGATTTCATCATCTAATAATATTAAACAACTATTGTTCTCAAAAACTAATTTATATCAACTAATTGTCAAACATGAAATGAAAATAATATTTTTGATAACAAAAGGAATAAAATAGCATGCATCCAATGCCATAATAGCTTCACTAAGCAAATGTAGGGTGACTTCGTCAATAGCTACTGTAGCAACTTTTGCTCCATTGCCCATCTTGAGGTTTATCTCACCTCTTACCAATCTCATAGGTCTTACTAGAACCTGCAATGAATTACAAATATAATAAGTACTACTTGTATCCAATACCCATATGTTATCATAAGAGTTTGACAAATGGAGACATATCATGAATGTACTTGAAGCTTCTCCAAGCTTCTGTTTTGTCCTCTTTGTAGTTCCTCTTTAAGTGCCCATCTTTGCCATAGTGGAAGCACTGGACTTTATCCTTTTCTAGATCTTTCTTAAAAACCTTTGCTTTACTTGGTTTGCCCTCGCCCTTGCCCTTCTTAAGAGATTTTCCTGCCTTCATTTTCTTTGTAGTCTCACTTGTATAGAGAACTGACTTCACTTTCTTGATAGTACTCTTTGCCTCCCTTAGCATATTAAGAAGCTCAAGGAGAGTCACCTCAAGCTAGTTCATATTAAAATTCATTATGAACTGTGAGTTTCTCTATCTCTCAATTATTTTTAGGACATGGTTTTGAATCGGTGTTCCCTCAGTTATCCTAGTATGGAAGAGGCTTTTAGATATCTCATATTGTTGAGTCCTTTCCTATTCCTTAAACAGTTTGTGGACATGTAGAAAAATTGATCTGATATCCATCTTTTCATACTGTCTCTATAAATCAGGAGTCATGGAGCTCAACATGTAACACTAAGCAAGAGTGGAGTCATTTATGTGTTGGGAAATCTAGGGGCAACATCACATGTGTAGTGGAAGAATATAAAAACAAAATATCTAAATTTCCCATTGATTGTGTTTGTCGTCATGCGAGAATTGATGCACAAAATTCACGAAACTTAAAACTCATGTGTGAGATAGATTGTGTTACCTAGGGATATCGTATATCCTTGAATCTCTACAGATCTCTAGGAGAGGATAAATGGGGTCAAGCACCCTCATCTTTAGCGGTGATCCACACACCAAGGTTGCGACGATGCTCCTTAAAACTCTATACCTGCTATTTGAGGAGGAGAAGGGGAGGAGAATCGGAGAGGCAACCCAAAAAGGCTCTAGCCTATGAATTATTGGTTCCCTCCTATTTACAGAGGTCCCTTGTCAACTTAACCCTAATGAATCCTACCCTATTGGTATTGGATCTCCATCCAATTACCCAAGCCTTTTAGATTAGTGGATCTTTATCCAATAATCTATCATTAGCTCTAATTGGATCAAATCCATAGGATCTAATAATTTAAGAGTTTATTGGATATCAAATAAGATAGGGGCTCTAGTAGATATCTCATATCCGAACCTCTACTCATCACAATGCCTACCATATGTGTGTGACCCTCTAGGCCCAATATCGAGCTGGCTATAAGTCATACATGTCAGAACTCCTTCTAGTTCAGTGAATTATTATCTCCGTAATAATTCACTCGACTCATTGACTATGAACGTACTAGGCTATTATGCCATAGTCCCCAAACGATATAGAGAAAGCCAATCCATTGGACTTGTCTATCCTCAGTTACGATATACCTATAGTCCCTTATCCATCTAATATCCTAGAGACCATATACCGGGCATGGTGCTGTTAGACCCATACGGTTTCTATTCAAGTCTCGCTGTAGTCGGATTCTCCCTGAGAACTCTTTCTCTCTCAATCCGAATGACCCTGGCCAAGGATTTTTCTAGTAAGAATATATAGAATATTCCTTTCATGACACCATGAGTGAATAATCCTCTATTGACACTCAATAGTCCTAGGAAGGTTGGCTACCACTTTCGATGATTAGCTATGCTAGATTTGGAACCTCCAGACCTATAAGTATGGTATCAAAGAATAGAGTACTTATATAGGACATTCTTGGTGTCTCAAGTCCAAGAACTAGATTCACCACTAGGACTATAAAATCACTATCTAATAATAAGGCATTATCAACCATCTAGCATTTCGTAAGCGGATTAATAAGTGAACTCATTCTTCAATGAGCACTTGTACTATATCTCTAGTGTCCCAACACAAGCAACTATGAGACCAACTGCATCCATCATATGGATGGGTATATAGCATACAAGTTTATTCGGTTATCTTGATGTTCTTCTCGAGTAACCTATGACCGAGATTATTTAGGATCTATGTTTAAAGATGAATCGATCTCATCATCATGATCTCATCATGATCCGATTCTCATTATACAGATCCTTGGACATCACAATATATTCAAGCAACAGACAATATAAAGTGATAAAATTTCAAATAATAATAATAAATAAAAAGATTATGTGTCAAGTCACATGTGCCATCACTCACGTGATTGGCTTGCAGGGCACCTATAACTAGTACTATGTACTTCACGTAACGAGTGATCTCATCCTCGCTTGCCCCTTCCTCAGGCATAGCCATCACTATATTAAGGATATATACGCTTTTTTCACTGTGAAAATAATTCTCAAGATGCGAAGCCAATTTGTATAATTCGGACTAATGAGGCAGTTGACATCAACATATAATATAAGGGATTTGAAAGCAATAGGTTCTGAAAATAAAGATGCAGTAGAAATAACATGTAGATTTTATAGAAAAATAAACAAATAAGATATGGACTTCTATCTTAATCTACTCCCATGATTTTCTTGTGAAACACATAACTCCCTCCGGTACGTGAATCGAAGACCCTCAACAGATCTCTAGTGGGGATCATGATCCAATCGACATCTTAACGTAATCCCGAGGGACTCGATCAATCATGCTAAGCTCGTAAAGGTAGGCAACTCTTGTCGATCACAACTTTTTATGATTCCTATCCTGTTTGGCCTTCGAACCACTATAGTCTCAAGGGTCTCGACCAACCATGAGGTTTGGTTAAGTCAACACCATCATTATAAGATGAGTTTGATTCGATGATATACTCTCGAGGGACTCGACCAAGTATACTATGTCCTTAGGTTACCGATGACATCTCTATATCATAGGTAAGATAGTGAATCATGATATAGGTGAGCCTCGAGAGTCTCGACCTGCTAGTTATAGGTGCCCTACAAGCCAATCACATGAGTGATGGCACGTGTGACTTGACACGTAATCTTTTTGCTTATTATATTTTGATATTTTCTCACTTTATATTACTTGTTGCTTGAATATATTGTGATATCCATGGATCTATGCAATGGGAGTTGGATCGTGATGAGATCATGATAATGAGACTGATTCACCTTTAAACATAAACCCTAAATAATCCTTGTCATAGGTTACTCGAGAGGGACATCGAGATAACAGGACATACTAGTGTGCTCTATACTCGTCCATATGATAGATGTACCTGGTCTCATAGCTGC